>NC_025693.1:34763907-34796662 GCF_000633955.1 Camelina sativa
AA
Organism: Camelina sativa; assembly: GCF_000633955.1. Classification (NCBI taxonomy): domain Eukaryota; kingdom Viridiplantae; phylum Streptophyta; class Magnoliopsida; order Brassicales; family Brassicaceae; genus Camelina; species Camelina sativa. Next base: position 34,763,910 of record NC_025693.1, read on the forward strand.
AAAACAAAAGCTGCGGAACCATGTCAGATAAAAGATATCAGAAAGATTCTCAGTGCCAATACTTACAGGTAAGTCATGCTTTCTAGCTTTTGAAACGCTCGTGGTATGGTGCCGCTAAACTTGTTCCCATGAACATTTCTACAGTTACATTAATGAGACACAAAATCATATAAAGCAACAATCTTGAACATTCCAGTGTAAAGTTCTAAGAGAAAGAGATACATACAAGCTGTTTAGGTTAGTACAGGAGCTCAGATGATCAGGTATAGGTCCTTCTAGATTATTGTTGGCCACATTCCTATATGTATATAGTTCACATCAATATTAGAACATCAAAAACATGTCAAGCATAAGGAGAACTACTTACAGATCAAACAAGTCAGTAAGCTTCCCTAGCTCCGGTGGTATGTGACCTGTAAGATGATTATCGTTGAGCTCCCTGCACAAAATATTGTACAAATTTTTAATGATTATACAAAAGTTCATAATATAATGTGTGGGAAAGATAAGTTAAGGAAAAGGTTGGTCGTACAGGTAATGGAGTTTTGACATGTTTCCAAGCTCAGGTGGAATCGAACCAGTCAGCTTGTTACTGTGCAAATACCTAGAGATAAAGCCAAAATGATAATCACTATCATTTACAGGGTACGAATCACAGACTTCAAATTGAAAACTAAACTCTAATGAGTCATTAGACTTTCATTTTCTAAAATTGAACTTCTACTAATGAAGAGAGTATGCCCGTAAAAATTACAATTTCTCAGTGAAAGTCAGATTTCCCAGAATCGGAGGAATAGGTCCACTCAACAAGTTGCTACTTAAATCTCTGCAAAAGAAAAAAAGAAAAAAAAATGGAACCATTAAGGTCATGAAATTGTTATAAGTAGCTTGGTTGGTTAGAAGAAAAGTACTTACAACACTGCAAGGGCTTGCATGAGACCAATCACTGATGGAATCTTCCCAGAAAGCTGATTGCCTTGCAATGATCTAAGATGATCAAGTGATGTTTATCAAAACAAAAGGCTAGCCAAAATTTGAAAGCAAAATATTTGTGCAGATCGGTAGAGAGGCGAGGACTAACAATGTTGCAACTTGCAGAAAGCCGATGTCAAAAGGGATCTCACCAGTAAGCTGATTGTAGGACAAGTCCCTAGGTTCATAGTAAGCAAATCAATTCAGTAGCTTTTCCCAAGTAACCAAACTGCAGTAAGGATGTATAGTAGCAGAGAGAGAGAGAGAGATAGGCACATACAAAACCTGGAAGGCAGTGCAATTTCCTATTGTCCCAGGTATACTACCTGTCAAACTGTTGTTTCTCACGTCACTGATTCAATACAAAAAAAAAACAAAGTCAGAGATATTCATACTGGAAAAAGAACTAATCATACAATTCAGATGGGCAAGAAGATGTTTATAGACTCACAAATACCAAAGACCAGTCAGCTGACACAAATCTGGAGAAATGTTACCAACCAAGTTGTTTCCTCGCAACCCACTGCTCATCATATTACAAAAAATCAATACAAGGCAATGAAAGAGAGACATTAACATACTTCAAACACATTGACACTTACAGATACTGAAGAACTTCATTCCAGTATATAAGTCTTGGTATCTCACCACTAAGTTTGTTCTGTGCCAGGTCCCTGGAAATTTTTCACAAAACAATCGAAATGTCACATTTTGATCATCTAATATAGTAATATAGTTAAATGTACTACACATGTAAGCATCAGAGCCAACATACAGAATCTTCAGGTTTGGAATCTGAGAAAGCGTTGAAGGGATCGGTCCTATCAATTGGTTATTCTTCAGAATCCTGGCAAAAAGTAGAATTTATATTCACATGGTGAGTTATATTTAGCAATGACATATGAAGACTGGTAGGAGAATAAATAGCTACTTACAGTTGTTCAAGTTGCTTCAACTTCGAAATCGAAAACGGTATGTCTCCACTTAATTCATTGAAAGACAAATCCCTAAATAAAAAACAACATGAACACACTTCATCCTCTGTACTTCCAAGAACAAAATTAATGGTAGTAAACACCTATATCACTGTTCTTACAAGTTTTGCAAAGAAGAACAGTCTCCAATCTCATCAGGGATTTGCCCAGACAAGCGATTACCTTTAAGATCACTGCTTTAGAAAAAGAAACCAGAAGACAAAGTAATTAGCACAGCGTTACACAAAAATAGATAATTTAATGTTATGCTACAGTAATTTTTCGAAACTGTTACATGGATAAGAGGCTCTTAAGATCTCCAATAGCAGGTGAGATTTCTCCATCAAGATTCAAATCTGACAAATTACTACAAAACATACAACACACAAAACAAATTACAACTTTTTCCCCACAAGAACACGAAAGAAAAGAAAAAAAAATCTCTTTCACTATGAAACTTACAGAGCAACAACATTGAAGGTGACATTTTCACAAGAGACACCTCTCCAGACACAATAATCCGAAGAAGGTGAAGCTGTCCAGTCATAAAGAACATTGTTCACATCTTTGAACGACTTCTTAATCTCCAGCAACGTTGCTCCTTTAATTTATATTTTATTAACACACGCACAAACAACAAAAACAAATATTTGTCAGTTCTTGAGAAGAAAAAACTTAAAAAGTCCTTAAAAATTCAACTTCCAAGAAAACAAAACTCAAACCCTAATTTATTCAAAGCTTCTTTAGATTTCTTTAAATTAGACCCACAAAGTCAAAAAAACCCATTACAAAAGAAATAAATAACAAGTACCCAGATCTCATTTTCACCACAGAAGTTTCAAAATCAAATAAAAATATCATTTTTAGTTTCTTCAACTTAAAAAGAAAAAAAAAATCATTTCCTTGCTCAAACTAAAGAAAGAAAGCTTGAGCCTTTATAAGAATCTTGAACTCAAAGAAACATGCATCAGTATAAAAAAAAACATACCCTCATCTGAATTCACAGCAGTACTCCCAAAGCTCAAACAGATGAGAAAACCCAAAAGAACAATATCTCCAAACAGAGCCATTTTTCTCACCACCATACACAGCCTTAAAACGACTTAAAAAACGACTGCGTTTTATGCTACACTAAAAGCTTTTCAAGTCTCCATGAAGAAGAAGAAGGAGAGAAAACAGAGGACAGAGAAGAAGAAGAGAACCATATTATGTACCGACATTAGATTTTTTTTTAATATAATTTGAGCAACTCAAAAATTATGTTTTTAGATCTTTTCTTTTTTTATATAAATTTCACCGTGAGAAAAAAAAAAAAAAAGTGTTGATTTTTTATCGTTCCATCACATCCTTACTGACGAAAATTTACAGTGTGGTTTCATTGAGTGCTCAGACGACAGAAACACAGACTGAGATAGAGAGATGGAGAGAGAGAGACTTTAAATGTGGGTTTAAAGAGAGGAGATTGTACAAGTGTAGGGACTGTGTGTGTGAGAAGAGACGAAGGGAAGAAGAATTATTTGCGAGGATAAAGTTAAAAACCCCATCATCTTTTTTTTTTTTTATCTCTCTGCTGCCAGAGTTCTGAAGCTTTGCAGTAGAGAGAGATAGAGAGTAGAGTAGTGAGAGGAGGTGTCCTTTCGTTTTTTGCAATTTCTCTCTCTCTTGAAGGGGTAAAAAGGTCATAATAAATGTTGATGAAGGACGAACATGTTAATGGTGGCAGTGGTGAATAAAGGAGGTCGCTTTCGCTGCCAATACTTGCGAGTCTTTGTCTCTCTGTGCCTCTGTATTCACAGATGACCCATATCAATAACAAATCATTATGATGGCTACTTTCGTCATTTCGTTTTTCTATAATCAATCCCCTAGTGTCACATTTGCTTACATTTTTAGGTAATTTTTATTACTACCATGTTCTTCTTAGGTATTGGAACTTAATATTGTATTTAGAGTATTGAGCAATTGATCTTTGGCTAGCTTTCTTTTATTGTCCTCGAGGATTAGTTGTTCAATCGTTTATCCTTCAATAATCTTGCTCACTACTACTCCACTGTCTTCTATAGCGAATCCAGTAATCGTGCTCCACCACAGAACAATTCTTCTTCAATCATGATATCAAGCTGGTCAATATGAGGAATCCTAACTATTATGACCACATTGGTCTTGTTCTTGTTGTTTCAGATCGACTTACAATAACTTCATATTATCATTCTTGGAGATGTTCTGTAGGGGATGGCTTTGAACATGGAAAATAAACTTGGTTTAAATACTAGTACGATCTTAACACACATGTGAATCATTGAGAGACTATGGAGCTTAGTCAAGATGCAGTTATATCGTTGTTACTTGGTTAATTAATTTTGAAGGCAAATAGATTAACAGACAATAATATTTAAAGTTTCACTCGCAACGGCAAACCTTCTGATTCTATCCAAGTCTTTCCTTCAATTCTGTTCCACGTCATCTGCCACGTCTTCTCTGAAGTGGCTTCTTCATCTTCTTCTTCTTAAAAAATAGTGTTTAATGGTGATAAGATGCCTCTAGTGTTGTTGTTATCCCCAATGACATCACTTCACGCTACGCCGACGAGCCTCACGCTTCGCCACTATTCGAACCGCACGAAGCTCACCTGCGCAGCTACAACATTATCACCACCTCCGCCATGGAAACAGAGCCGTCGAGTTATCTCCGTCTCCTTCTTCCTCTCTCGTCTCCTCCTCCTCCCCCCTAACAACGGTTCTCTTCAATTTCACCAATTCGATTGAATAATAATCATTATTGATTCGAGTCTTACTCTTCTCAAATTTTCGTTTCTTGTATGTTGTTGATGAATCAGATGCCATGGCTGGTACCTTAATTGATAAATATGTCAAGAGGTAACTTTTTTAGTCTTTTGATGATATCTCAACTTAGATTTTGGAAAATGCTTTGTGTGTGTAAAAAACATTTATCTATAACGTAATAATAATAGGAAAAAACTTGATCCACTTGAAGCATATGTACCACCAGTGATTCTAGCTCAGCTACAGATTCAGGATCTTGGTAATTTTTTTTCATGTGTTCTGTTCTTTTAACTTCTTTGTTATATATTACAAACAACTAAATCTATTTTGAATGATGTTGGAGAGGGATTTTTGAATGTGGAGAAACCTGAATTCGAGGCGTGTAGACGCCAATTACGTTCTGGTCCTGCTAGTTCTCTTCGTGTTAACATTCGAGCTGTAAGTTTTTTAAAAGCTCACTCACAATTCTTGTTTTATTTTGTTTCTGTTTGATGAATTTAAATGTGTAATTGAAAAAACTCTTATCAGGTTGCTCAGTATGCTTCAGATGATGGTTTTTCCAAAACTGCGACTGATGATGTTGATCGATGTTTAAGGTAACTCATGTTTCTTTTGTTTGGTTTAACTTTACACAGCGAATGATGTTGACCTATGTCCGGTTTTGTTTTTGTTTTTGGGGGCGGTGTAAAGAGCATTGGAAGAACTGGATTCGTTGTTTCTACGAGCGTCGAGGAAAGATTCAAAAGCTACTGTTCAATTGATGAAGTCTCAGCTTGGAACAGCGTTAACCGCTCTGGACAGGTAAATAAGTGCATACAAGCATATAAACACAGCGTACCGACAGGAGAATGTTTTCTAACTGAGCTGAACTTGCAGCCTTCTACAAACGGTTCCTTCTCAAGTACTTGATAAAGGGAAAGCTATGGTGGAAGTCTACAGATCAGCATCTGAACAAGATGCCAATGTTTCAGACTCCCCTGAGATACAGCAGCTCCAGTCCATACTGTGATTTACCTCTCAACACAGACTTTTTACTATTCCAAAGTAGTTGTCCATCTTACAACATTGGTATCAAAACTCTTCTGATTTTATGTATATCCTGTATCCGTGTTCAACATTTGCATATATTAAAACCTGTTCAGTAGTAGTACGACAGGTTTTACCAACTCAGCATCTAAAAACATATCGGCATATACCAAACGTATACAGCTATTCAGTTATGTGATGATGACACATTCATATTTCTCTATCAACTTATAACCATTTTATAGAAGAAACTGCAACATCCAACATCATTGTCTCTACCAACAAGCTAAGACAACTAAGATGTATAATAGAACCAATTCTGGAGCACAAAATCCTTCGTGTCATCGTGTGTCTGTTGAGGATCGATCCATATGCAACTTTCTTCAGGTTTCAGTTATTGCCATCTTAGACACTATATTGTTGCTGGCACTCTCAAACTCTAGATCTTAGAGTTATTCTATTTCTCCAAAAACAGGAGTTTGTGTCGTTAACATTAAAATTGTATTGTCTACAATGAGATTTTCTTGTCTTGTTGTAATAGATCTCTAATTGAGATAATTATACGTAAAAAAGTAATATAGAATGTTAAAGACCACCTAACAAACCTCTGTGATTTCTGCACTAAATATCATATATAAAGGGATAGGCATCGGACTGAGAATGAAGTTTCAAGTACATTTATTCTATGTCTTCCCATAACTTGATGATCTGAGATTCTAAGTCCAAAGCCAAAACAGAGTCCATTCCTTTACCAGATGCACTGCCCAAAGTTGTCACCTAAGAAGCTTGTGTGGGCTAAGGAGAAACGGAAACTCCTTGAGCTTGTTTTGCTCTTTGATTGTCATCGTCTTTGCTGCATTGCCTTTCTGCAGTGTGCTGTCGTTGTTGATCCATTGTGCTTAAAAATCAGAATGATACAAACAAACCAAACTTGAATGGGTATTGGGCGTTCGACAAAGTGGACATTCTTGCTTCTCATTGCACCACTCCATAATGCAGCTCCTGCACATCATATATGACTTTTGAACATAAGTACAATGTTTCAGTGTCCAATTTGGATTGTTGATTCTGTAATTTGAGTGAATATGTGTTGTCGATACAAGGCTCAACTTATCAAAGCAGTCTGAACCAACTGGACATCAAGACACTAAAATTCTTCCGAAAGGTATATTACCAACAAAATACGTGACCACAAGGTGTGGCGGTTGGATGCTGACGGTTGCTTAAGCAGAGTGTGCATTTCCCTACTGCCTGCATCCACAATACATAACAAGGTAAACATCTAACATCATAAGTGTACAATATTGATTTTACCAAAACGAGAGAAAAATAACCCCATCTGGATCTTTAATACAGATAAGCAACAGAATCGTCCCAAAGTAGGATTAACATATAACCTCATCTCACTAGAAACTAAATGTAGAGCGGGATCAGTCGGGTGGCCATCTACTCTTATCAGATATCATGAGACTAAACTACCATTTGTTTTTCTTTATCCCACCTATACAAAATAACCTTCGATTAAGGGTATGGATTTTACTAATAGGTATGTGCCTCTCTTTCAAGTATATACCTTTTGTTCTTTTCCAACAATGATCACTATTCAGGATATTAACCATTTCAACGTAACAGAGGTTTCTAACTTGTTTATAATTAATTTACCTCCATTGTGGAAGCTGAATCGGAGGTGGACCAGTTTCCCTTTTCAGCTTCTGAAGCTATCAAATTTCCCTCTTCGTTTAAAACAGGTAACCCTCTTCCTGCAAGAGCAATACCGAAACTATATAGTTGGAATGTGAAAAAAGGTGATGCATAAAACGCAAAATATTTCAGTCTATGTTACCATCCTGTCTCATATTCTTTCCTAGAGAGCTGTGGTGCCAATTCAGATAATAATTTATTGAAATTTTAATATTAACAATCTCAGATATACATCCTCCACAATAATCCTTAATGTTGGGAATTTCTACATCACTAAAATTGATAATAAAAGACATAAAAGCCAGACCTCCTGAAGTTTGATAAGATCCTATGGATGCCTGCTGAACTGAGCTTGTGATAGATGATAAATTACTCCGACGCAATCCCTCAGCAGCAAGGATACACAACTGGACTAGAAGGAAAACCCCAAGAATTTGGTATCTGCTCAGCAAGACTTAAGGGATTTCAGTTACTATGTGATAGTAAAAATCGACAGCTGTAGGTGGAAGAAGACAAAAAGATCATTACCTAGGTCTCTGATTCAGTTGCTTTCCTATGAAAACATAACGAACCCCTGATGCACGTTTCGATATATGGTAATACAAACCTGAAAAGAAACGAAGATTACTAGTTCAGAACATTACAAAAACAGTCTGCACAGGCTCTACAAGTGTTAAATAATTCTAACAAAGTTCACCTTCAAAGTAGAAGAGCATTAAATTGGCACGCAAAACCAGTTGTAAGACTTCACGAGCAACAGGGAGAACCTGAAAGCACAATCTTGGATTAAAGCAACTGGCAACAACAACTTTAATTTAAATTAAACATGATTATTAAACTCCTAAGAGGTATACATTACCACAGGCCATCTCTGAATAGATCGGTGCCACAATCTCTTGAATCTATCTTTTAACCTAGATACTACAGAAGCCGAAGTTTCAAGTTGAGAAGAAGATGGAAGATCTATCATTGTTAGTGACTGGATCTGACTACCACTCTCCCGGGGACTATCACCAAAAAAATCATCAGACTCATCAAAGGTGACTGCTTGCGTGGCAGCTCGAGTACTGCAAACAATTATATTCATTTCAGCAATACTTCACTCACAAGAGTCAAATCTTCCATTGTAAACAACAATAAGAAAAAAAACCTAATTCTGTCTGCAATATATGGAACTGCGGTCTGGTACAAAATGAACAAAGCACGTCTAGCTGGTGTAGGTGAGAGTCCATAAGGTCCTGAAACCTAAATTAGATTGTTCAACATCAGCAAAAGCAAAAAACCAATCTTCCAACATAAGAGTAAAAGCATAAGAACCTGTATAATGTCACAGTATTCTTCTCCTAAAGTTTGCTGGCCTGAACCTGTGGTTAGAACATAGTAAAGCATCTGCCCAAGAAGCTTCATCTGAACAACAACAACAACAACAGAAGCTCTCTCTAATCACAATTCTCAAAGAAACTCCATAAAACTTGGTGTAGGAAGCGTTTACCTCTTTCTGGTAAGCGAGAGCGATTCTTGTACCTAACAGTGATCGAAATTAGTGCAAAACTTGGGATAAAATCAATGCAATTGGAAAGAGGATGATGATGAAACAGTTTTAGTTACCGAAAAGGTGACGGAAGGCATCGCGGCAAGCTTCGTGGATGAAAGAAGCGTATTGATCGTCTTTTTCAGCAGCTCTCATAACCTCCGGCTGAGCTGCTAACGGGAATTGCCTGATTCCGCCGCTCGAACCGGGTTCATCCTGACCCGGACCCGATTCCCCACTAAGCCTCATCGTTTCTTTTTTTCGTGCCTTCGATGGACTAATTTCCCCCGAATGAATGAATGATGATGATGTTTTATCGGCTTTTGATATTTCCAACTCAACCGAGAAAAAAACAAAAAAAATCCTGGTCAATCGGTCCAATCAGTCCGGTTCGGAATATTGGGTTTTTCGGTTTAAGTAAGAGGATTCCGAATTGAACCGAAATAAAATTGACTTTAAATTGGTGGTCTTTTTATTGATTTTTGACTAATTACGAGGTTTGAGTTTTACAGGCAAACCGCAAAATGAATAAGGTAGAGTTACAATCAAACACATGAAGAAAGAATGATACTAGAAGTAAAAGAAAACTCAGTCAATATGCACAGACTGATTTAGTGGTGTGATCATAGCCTTTTGAAGAAGTTCATAGCCAGCTAAGTTTAAAGCTCCAAGAGGAGCAGTCCAGAAGAACCTTGGAACAGCGCCTTTGTAGAAAGCCAGAGGACCCTCATGTGTGAGAATGGAATAAGCAGCCATCCACATGGACAATTCTACGCCCTGTGGAGCAGTCATCATTCTAGTTTTAATCACATCGAATGGCGTTGTTAAGACAGCAGTGAAACCACCGGACAAGGCTCCAACCGCGATAGCCTCCCACGGCTCCAACTCTCTTCCTAATCGTCTCTCCACCACCTGTGAAACTCAATCCCCCAACCACATCAGATGATTAATTACACAAAGACATGTTAGTGATTGTTCTGTTCTATCATGATTAATTACCTTCTTTGATTGGTTGTAAAGTCCCATGCCAGCAACGTAGAATGGAACCTCGCGTAGAAGGGTAACACCAGTCCCACGAAAGAGTCCTTTGAGCCCATCTTGATGCCAAGTCGAAACTGTAGCTTCCACTATGTTATCAAACTGGTTAGCTTGTAACCGTTGTTTCAATACCTCACACGGTATTCGCAGTGTAGTCCCTAAAACTGTCCCAAGAAAAGACGCGATTGACTGAACCTACAAGAATCAAGAAGTAAAAAAAAAAAGTCTAAAGAATGAAACATGATGTAGCATGAAGTTAGCAATGAGCTATATTAATAACTAACTTGAATGTCGAGGAGAGAAGGAGCAACGAGCGGTAATGCCAATTTACTTGCTTCATATATACTTGTTCGTAAACCATGGCTGAAATGTTGAAAGAAGAGATCAGATTATGATCACCAAAAAAGGCCTAATCAGAGCATAGGAGATGAAACCTTGCAAATTGACCAACAACAGCGGGAACAGAGCCTTTGTATAAACCACGAGCACCAATCTCTGGAATCTTTGACAGTATCTCCACAAACGACAATGTTGTTGATGCTTGAACTTGTGTCTACTGAATCCAAAACCAAATATAAAGTAATGATAACAATCAATCTCATATATAGACACTAAACAAGAACCTGAAGTGAGTCAAGAGATGATAATAATTACCTTGACAGTGTCCACTGGATGCATAAGAAAAGCAGAGAAAGCACATGAAATCCCTCCAGCTAATGCAGATTTAAGAAGATGACCAACATCTAATCCCACTCTTGTCCTAACAACAACTTCAGATTTACTCCTCCTACACATATCCCAAAAACCATAACTCTCAAAATGTGTCAAACTACAAAAAAAAAACAAGGTTATTACTGGCCTCACCCAGTATCAAAGTTATTGTCTTTAGCTTTACCCACAGCTTCATTGATCAAAGGAGATGTATCAATATTGGATCTTGACGTAAAGCTTCCAACTTTGGCAAAATTTAAGCTGCTGCCTATGAAGAAGCTACACACATCTGGTCCATTCGTTGTATTGCGCAAACAAGGGTAAAGCTTTTGAGAATTAAGAAACAAATCATTGAGGATAGAGACAAGTAGAGATTCAGGTGATACATGTTTTCTTCTCAGAGATTTATCCACCATTCTTGATTTCAGTGGATCTGTGGATAAACCTTGAAACCTAATCTGTTCTTCATTCGTCATTAGAAGAGGAAAAAGAAGTGTGGTTTAAGAGAAATAATGTGAGATTTGGTCAACGTTTGATCCATCCAAAGTGTGGAGTAGTATAAAACAACGTTGCCTATGAGGTGTTCGACCAAATGACTAAACTAAACTAGCATAATAAGAATAAAGTAATTTAAGCTGTATTGTATATATATAACCTTTACAGCTTCTAAAAGCTTCCGAGTATGATTCTCTTTTATCTTATGTCATTCTCTTTCGAAACCTCATCTAAAACGATTATATTCAAGGTTTCACGGTGTTGGTTTAGATTTAAGGTTCTTAAAACGCCACTACACGTCGTTTTGGTTTAATGAATGCACGCCAAAGTTTGGCTGCAACATTGGGGTATATGGATGATTTGACAGCATGAAACCTGTTAAGAAAGACTCTTTGTCCTAGAAAAAGCGGTAAAGATGACTTGAAAGCATGAAAAATATGCCGAAAAACTTATTAGACATTAAAAAATTATGTTCAAGAAAGCGCTAGGCGGTAATTGGGCGGTGACCCAACACCTAGCGCCTAAAACGTTTAATCGAAAGCTAGGCGATTTTAGGCGGTTTAGGCGTTTTTAACGTAGAACATTATATATGTAATATTGTAGACAAAAATATATGTTAGATAAATAAAAGTAATAAACCATAAACAAAACTTAGGAAAAAATGTAGTTTTTAATTAATATCAACAACATATAAAGATTTGTAATTATGTATATGAATGTAAAACTTTAAATTTTAATTATATATAGTTAAAAATTAGATAAATATATTAAATCGAAATATATGTGATTTTAGGCGGTTTAGGCGGTCGTCTAGGCGTCGGTTGAGCGCCTAGCGCCTAGACGGCGCCTAGGCGACCGCCTAGACCGCTTTTTCGAACACTGGTTTAAATGGATAAAAATACAATGTTATTAGCACATGACTTTCTTCTTTTCTAATGTTTTTTTAATTGTTTTTTGTTTCTCATATTTTTTTTTTTTTTTTATAAGATGTCAAACTTTATGCATCTTGGAAATCTTGCAACCTTTTTTTTATAATAATAAAAATGTTTAGAGCATTCAAGGACATTAAAGTATAGACAAATTGAAATCAAGAAAAATAATAAAATCTTGCCACTCAAATTTTTAACGAAAAGATACAACGATTTTCACCCTCCTCTCTCCACCATGAAAGATCCAAAGATACCATTCCTCTCTTTTATGGTCTATCCAACCGACCTCTTAAGGAACTGTTTGAACCATTTGGCCGAATCTTTAGGATAACGTTTGAGCCCATCGAGAAAGTCAACATAGTAAAGACCAAACCTAGCAGTGTATCCACTTTCCCATTCAAAGTTGTCCATGAATGACCATGCGTAGTATCCTCTTACATCACAACCATCCATCCTATAAACATATACTTTAGTTTCATAACTTTCATTAACAAAAATGATCAATTTAAATAGTTATCGTCAGAAAGATTAAAGATTGAACCCAAAGAAAAAAAGATCAAGAACGAACACTATAGCTTTGTGAAGTTCTTCGAAGTGTGCCTTATGGTATTCAATCCTAACTGTGTCATTAAGTATCTCTTCTCTTGGTTTTGTACCATCATCAGTTTCATGGATTCCTACAATCCAGTTATCAAAACGAGAACAATAAATAGATGCATCAAATTGAAACAAAAAATAATTAAACTTTCTCAAATCAGTTCGGTAAATTATTTTTTTTTTATAAAATTACTTTGGTTAGTAATTGGCTAAATTATATATTTCTATCAAACTCATGTTCCAAATAAGTGCTAAGAAATTATATATATTTTGTAGAGGTATATATGATGTAGTACTTAGAATAAGAATCCCTAGTTAAAAGTTTTGAGTACCAAACAAAAAAGCTTTCTAACCATTTTCTTTGATGTAGACAGGGATGTTATTGTATTTCTCCTTGACGTAGTTAAGAACTTTTCGCAAACCTTCCGGATATGACAATATCAAACCACTTCCAATCTGAGGAGAGTTTTCAATAAATTAAATATCTTAAGATGATTATATGTGGCACTTAGCAATTAATAGCTATGAAAAATAAGTAAATTCTTACCCCATTTCCAATGATGTGACCACTGTGGTCAGTCACTGTTTCAAAACATATTATAAACCTTGTTTAGTTTACCATATCCAACCGTAATTAAAGTTAGTATAGAACGGTCAGTCTTTAGTAATTTACTTAGCATTACGTACGTTTTCTTTCGACGTGATTGTCAGTTCTGCACCGGGGCTTTTCAGGGTCGATGTGAGGAAGAAGAGTTGCGAAGCGTGCTGTATAGTAATTTATTCCGACATAATCCGTTGAATTTTTTAACAGTTTTGATTGTTCTGCAGTAAACGAAGGTAATTTATCTCCTGCATATTTTTTAACAATCTCCGGATAATCTCCGTGAATGAGTGGATCAAGATGCCTACATTCATAAGAGAACAAAAATTAATATTTCAAGTAGATAGAAATGATCATCAAAAAAAAAAAAAAAAAATTAAGCTTAGATAAATTACCATCCAATTTCAAAGGCAAGAGCTCGTTCAACTGCTTCTTTATCTTCGCCAGAGTCTGAATTATAAGGCTCATGCCATATTGGTGCCAATACTATACCAATTTTACTGTCATCAGAAATTTTTTTGCATTTTCGGAATTCATCTACTGCAACAGCATGAGCAAGAAGAGTGTGATGTGAAACAATGTAAGGCTCAGTGCTCGAATCGCCGGCGTGACTTTTTTCATTTACCCAACTCGAGCATCGTCCAGGCGCCTTGTTACCATTATCGTAACTTGCAATAGCCATGATGTATGGTTCATTGATAGTTGCCCACAACTTCACTTTCTCTCCAAATTCTTCGAAACAAACTCTTGCGAAATCTCGAAAATCTTCTCTATATTTTCTCAAATTAATCATAAAATATAACATCAGTTGTTTTTGTTGAGTAACACTATACATATATATATATATATGGTGTCTGAGAATATATGTTAATTAGGCTTACACAATTTGAGGGCTTAAAAAACCACCATATTCGTCGTCCAAAGATTGTGGATGGTCCCAATGATATAGCGTCATTGAAGGTTGTATGTCTTGATGTTTATCAGATCATATAATTTGGTAAGCGACAGCTACTTTTATATTATGATTTAATTGCATTACTTGAGTATAAACCATACCTTTTATATAATTAGAAAATTTCAACTTAATTACTGGTGCAATGATCTTACCATTAGCAAGAAGTTCGTCTATGAGATCCTTGTAGAATTGTACACCTTCTTTGTTTACTCCATCTTTTAGCTTTCCACCTATAGACAAATTACAATTCACCACAAAATAATTAACCTATTCACTGGAAGGTATCACTTAGAATGCCATTGTAAAATAAGTAAACCTAATTATCTCATTAACGGTAAAATAGTCATATATAGTTTTAAAGACCGGATAGTTTTACGAGTAAACCTAATTATCTGTATATAGTTTTACGAGTTGGTCCACCAAATTTTGGCTGATGCTGGCTAAATAGTGGACCGGATAGTCTATTTTGACATATACAGATATACGTCAAATTGCATTAACTAAGATAATAAAATCATATAATCGATCTGTCCAACTATTATAATATTGACTTTGGAGTAACACATACTCATATTCAAAAATAAATATTCACATCAAATAACTTCACAAATAATTGTTCTATTAAAATTAAAGAGATAATTTTATCAACAACTGAGACAGGTTTGCCGACAAAAAAAAAAAAGAAAAAAAAAAGAGGTGTAAAACTTACTAGGAATTAATCTGGACCACGAGATTGAGTATCGGAAAGAGTCCATGTTTATCTCCTTCATCAATTTTATGTCATCCTGTTTTGTATTTGTCGTATTAGTAAAAAAATATCGACTAATTACCAACACAAAGTCACAAACCGAAAAAAAAAAAATGATAACTAGTACATACGAGTGGAAACGTAAGTAGAGTATGAGTGTACCAACACTTTCAAGAAAATATATCGTTTGATAGGATAGTTTGATACATGCATATATGATTCTAAGCGTACCTTGTAACGATGATAAAAATCAATTGCTACATCTCCATTATGCATTTTTGTCCTCTCTGCAGTCAATGAATTTATAAAATAATCATAAGTTTTTTTGTCCCTACTCGCAAGTAATAATTCAGTAGAAATGTCAAATGCGGTATTGGTTGGTATAGGGGCTACATAGATTTTTTTGTAATTAGACAGACCTGGATAAGTGTGGCTGAAATGGTCCCATATACTCGGAGACTTCCCCCCTTCATTCGTTGCACCTTCGTACTGCATACAAATTTATATTGACATATTTCCTCTTATATATAGCTAGGATTTGTTTTTTTTTTATCTTAATTTTAATAACTGAAAATAAATTAAATAAGAAAATAGATTAAGAAAATAAATTATGAACTGGTTAAATTAGGGTTTGTTTTCCAACTTAAAATCAATTGATAATAAGTGAAGAGACTTTAACTCTTTATATATAACTTAATAATTTCTCAAACTACTGATGTGAGACGTATTACACTAACAGAGCTTTCAGGTCATACAGTTTTTAGAGAGTAGTAGAGTAGAAATAGAATACGTATACTACGATGGAGACTAGGGAGAGAGAGTTAGTAATGAATCTGATGACCATTTTCGCAAAGTTGGTTTGAATAACAAAACATGAACAGTTTGACAATGAAAGGAGGCTATTTATATTTAGATATCTAATTTGAAAATAAATAAAAACCTTAATTACATAATCAAAAATGAATCGTGATTTTCGTAAAATCATGTAATGTTTTGACAAAACAAGGAAATAAAAGTATGTTATTTGTAAAGCGACAGTCTTTTGTCCCTAAACTAAACATTATATATACTATATATGAATCCTGCGCTGCCACACATATATGTAGGTTTTATTTATATACTATTTTTTGTCTAACATTTTTCAAATATATATATATATATATATATATATATATATATATATATCCATATTTGCATATTTTACATATATACTATTTATTTGTTATATATAATATGAATTACTAGCTTAGCTATATTTTATAACAATTAATATAATTATCTCATTTCTTATATTTTTGTGTGTATGTATAATTTTATTATACATACTTATTTAAGCCATTTATTCATATATGCTTTATCTAACAAGTCATTTGCGCCTGATGATTACTTTCATACTTATTTTTAATCTAAAATTACCAAGACCAAATTCCAAATTAACTATTAACCTTCGTCTCTTTAACTTTTCTCCATGCATAATATTTTTTTCCTTAAAATCAACATAAATTCCATTTATCAAATTTTAGTGAACACTATGTGTTAATAAAACTAGAAGTGAACATGTTTACAAAATGAAAAAAGTAAATTCTCATATTAACCCTTTTAATAGATATAAATATATAATCAAGGAGAGAAAATTTTATGTTGACATAAAACTCACGAAAACAGTTAATGATACTTTACACACGGGTTTTGAAATATAAATCAATCACTATTCGATATTTTTGTGAATCTCCCACCAAATAGTGTATTTAGTAAGAAAATCAAGCCACGAAATCAATCATTTGGAGAATTCAAAAAGTTTGTCATTCGAAAATTTTCATTACAAGAAAAACGAATAGTAAAAAAGTCCATATTAAAATAACAAAATAATATTTAAATTATTAATGATATGATATGATACTCCCTTTATTAGAAAAGAACAAAAACTGAAACTACTTACGTCGAGATCTATAGACGTCAGTCTTGAGCAACTAAGTGTATATAAAATATTTTATTTTCCATGCAGTTAGATTGAAACTCGAAGGGCCGTTTTACATTAAAATATAGCTGTTCCGATTAAGTTTTTATGGCTCACCTTCCTTTCAAACTAAAAGTCTAAAACGAGCATGTTTTGTAATTTCTTGTGTCAATACTATAGAACATACGAATTTAAATCCGAGTAGTAACACAAAAATTATACTAAGATAAATGACTAATTACAGGTCCATAATCGAGCATTTTTTAGAACTAAAATATTTATTTTCAGTTGGCTTAACAGAAATCTCAAACAACAAATGAAATTTCGTGTAAACTACTTGTTTTATGTAAAAGATATGAATTAGCAAAAAGGTTAAGTTAACTGCGAAATTACAGAGTTTTTTCTACGTTATGGATCAAAGTCGTATAATCACATAGCCATTTGCTAATATATAGATTGCTTATCAAAACTATCAATTTCTTTTTACCTGAAACGATGAACCAGCCGTTCCAAAAATGAAACCATCTGGAAAACTATGTCTATCAAGTGTTGGGGAATCAATCGTTTTTGCCATTTTTTGCTCTCTCCGTTTCTTTTCTTTTTTTGGTTTTTGTGAGTTTTGAAGTGATATCGACAGAAGAGATTTGCTCCACCATATATAGAGGATTACCCTCATCACTATACGTTATCTACGCGGAAATATTGGACATATATAACATTTTTTTCCTTTTTTGGTGTGATGACATACATACATACATATCTAGATAGGAAGAGAACTCATTAGTATTTTTGAAATAAATTATAATATTTCTTTCTTTTTCTGTACACCAACCAAATATATCTTTCCACGTAACGACTGATTTCGTTTGGATATTCCATTTCTGCGCTCTTAGGGTTTTACATTAAATATTAGTATAACCAGTTATAAAGCTGAAGAGTTTTTTTCTTCGTACATCGTCTTCTCTGAATATTTCCATGATTACGGATCAGATTCACATATGTGTTTTTTTTTTTTTTCACATCTATGTGTTACATCTTTTTTACCGAGGTCAAAATATTTATCATGTACATAGATAGGCCTATACATATGTGTGTGTGTTGACGACAAAAAAAGAAAAACATATGTGTGTGCAAATTAATGTTGGCGTGGAATGTGTGGTTAACATCATGATCGCTACATTCACTATTAACATATCGTGCGAAAAGTAAAACTACTTCGTGGAACAATAAGAATCACATGTGTAACTTAACGATGTATATAGCAAACCATCTAAACAATTTTTTTTTTTTTGAATTTTATGTTTTTGAAATATTCGTTAGCATTGATCACATGGGTTCAAAATTTAACATAGTTTCCTTCGGGCCCAAAAGTTCAAAATTTAACATAGTTTCCTTCGGACCCAGAAAATTAGTCTTTGGGACTAGAAATCCTTTAAGATCACTCCTGAATTAAAAAAAAAAAGTACATACTGTCAATTTACAAAAAAGCTGTATAATATACATGATAAATCCAACTTTTGAAACTGGTCTCCACACTTTTGCAACTCGAATCTTTACAAAGATCTTTACGCTACTGAGAAGTCACTGTCAAAATCTGTGCTATGAATTAATCTACGGACGACCTTGCTGCAAACTACAAACACATGATGATTCTCGACAAAAAACAGTGAGTTCCTCACTTGTAGCACTCGCCTGATTAGCTTAATGACCAATATAAATGCCTAACAACCAAAACACAATAACAAAGTAAGTCTGAACATTCAAGGATGCAGTAAATCTTCGGATTATCAACATCAACGCTACAATCAACCGATTCTTCTCGAACTCTCCCAGGCCCAGAGATCAATGGACTGATAATAAGAAAAATGCCCACGAAGAGGAGTACCATGCATGAGAATAGCTAAGCCAGGAGTTCACTTGGATGGAGGACCGTGGAACACGGCGGGCTGCGGATGGTGAGAGGAGCGTCTAAAACTGTGCCGGAGATGCACACAGGTCTGGTGTGAAGTACTTTATAATACCGGAAGAGCTACCATTAACAAGCTCACTTCTCACATGTGTAACGTAAGTTTTATTTCGATAATAAAAAATAAATAGAAGATTTTTTTTTGTTTCGATAATAAGTATACTATGCGTCTCCTTTATTAAAAAAATCGTGCTTACATCATTTGTTCGGTATGATTGTAATTTTACAGGATCGTTCATGAAAACAAGTCTCTTTATAGTATCTAATTTTGGGCAGTGAAGTTGTTGGTTTTCTTATTTTCATTTTCTGTTGTGTGACAAAATATATATATTCACTATTTTTGTGTTTAGAGTTTTGTATTAGTGATCAGTAATGTAGTTTGTCGGATTATCGATTCTAACAATATATATAAACCAAGTCGCTTTGATCCAGTGATAAAAGTAAGTAAATTTCGTCACCTGTATTCGAATAGTATTGGCTACGGAGTTCAAAATTTAACATGATTTCCCCTGCTCCAGAAAATTAGTCTTTAGATCTAGAAATCTTTTGGAATCACTCTTGAGTTATTCTAAAAAATAAATATATATATATATATATATATTACATAAACTGTTGTGATGCATATTTTGAGATTCTAAATCCAATTTTTTATGCTTAATTTATGGTTGATTTGATTTTAAAATACAATATAGTTTTTCATATAATTACAGTAAATATTATTAAATTTGTAAAAAGTATGGAATGATTAATCATTGTATCACACAGTGTATTGTGACGTGTTTTAATCAAATTAAGTAAACTTTGAATTATAGGTGTAGATTCCTATTAAATAAGTAAATAATAATTTAATTCATTGAAAAATTGGTTCAGGTGTATTAGGAAATTTAGTCTAAAAGATCATAAACATAGAATGACACTTTTATGTGAAACAGAAAAAACTATAACTTAAAAAATTAAAACTAGAGCATATAATAATATTAGTTTAAAACCAAAATTATTACAAAATATGAATGAGTCAGCTGGACCATTGCGAAACTATTAATTCCCCAAATGGTCGGTCCCATATATTGATAAGTTCTCACAAGATTGAGAGAGATACGTATGGTGTCAATGGCACGAAAGGTGTGTGGGGGTACATATTTAAATTGGGAGACGACAACAACAAAAACGTGGCTACTCAATTCTCTAGAAAACAAAAATATAACAAACGTTACTGCAAAAAAAAAAGACATTAAAAAAACAAATAATAATTAGGAAAAAAAACGACAGCACTACTTACTTGCTTCTTTTTTATAGTTACACTAATTATTGCAAGAAAATAGATTTATGTATTCGACAAAAGATGTCTCATTAACCTTCTAAATTTACTTCTCTTTTCTTCAAATTGTTACGTCCAAACTGCCACTATAGTGGTTACTAAGTACTAACTTACTACTTACTACATATTTTCTTGGCCCGTAAATCTATTTTCCGACCGATGACCGATATGCTATCTAATAAATTATATATATATATATATATAATTTATATATATATATATAATTTCATAGATCATTATGTGATCTTAACAGCAATGCAGCAAGCTTGGTTCAAAAGACACACATCTGTTTGTTTTAAAGGAGACTGCCAACTATTTACAAAAATACTTCACAATGCACACCTAGATATCTCCATTGAAGGAATTATTGAAGACATTAGATGGTGGGAAGCATGGTTTAACTTCGTTCAATTTGTTTTTACTAAGAGATGTTGTAATACTGTTGCACACTTTTTAGCAAAATTTGGATGTCTTCACTGCATTTTCTATTTTGAATGTGTTAGACCACATGTTTGGTTAATTCAACAAATGTATCTAGACTATACCAATTTATCAATATAAATCACTTTTTCGTTTAATATAAATCACTTTTTGACGAAAAAGCTTTAAAATTTATTATTCTTTATGAGATTGTTGTTTGTTCTCCATCTTTGATTATTTTCATGCTTAGATGAATTATGTCGATTCACATATTGCTTCCAGTTGATCCCCATCAAACCAAGAAAAGTGGTGTTGGAATCGATGGATCTATTATTAGCTGGGCAAAGCTTCCCTAGCCAACCACCATATTAGCCAACCACCATATTGATGTTGAAACAATTCGACCTTTTTTTTGTTAGTGATCCCGTACTTATTAACAATATAGCATCAATCAACAACAGCGGATGACATAAGCAATATCAATAATCCAATGAATAAATCTAATAATAAATAACCAAATACCAAATCTAACCGTTTATAATCCAACAATGTGAATGAGCAAATAACCCGCATCCTAACAATGTTCTAATTAACCAACTCTAGAAACCTAACAGAAATCAGACAACAATCGAGCCTCTAGAACATCCTCATCTTCTTGATTCCACAATCACACTTTGCCTTTACCTACACCACAAACAATAATTGTGATACGTGAGTATTATTACAAATACCCAGTGAGATGATCTTCTCATCTGCTAGGCTATACACACATGCGAAAATACAAATACAAACAACACAAAAGCAAGCAAACAAAAAAAGGTTAGATTCTTTGTACAAAATTTTTTTTTGCTGACTAAATTTTACATTTTTTTAAAAAAAGGTATCAAATCTCTTTATGAAAATAATATATTTTCAAAGAAATTGTAGAAAATTCAAGGTTGTTACATAACTGAAAGGAAAAAAACTGAAACGATAACAAAAAGAAATCTTGAACTGAAATGATGATAAGGAATTTGGAAAGATCAACGATTTTCATCCTCCTCTCTCCATAAAAGATCCAGTGGCCCCACGCATGTTGCTTCACTACAAGAAAAAAAAAAGTTAGTTATAAGGGCATGTTTATAGAGAGATCAGTTTAGGATGTTCTTAGAGTATAAATATTGTGAAAATAATTTAAGATCAGTAATTAAGAATTTTGTTAAAAAGTTAGTTACTGGGAGAACATGTTTAAGATCTTAATATTTAATAATATAATATTTTTATAGAAATTTAAGAATGTTTAATAAATACATAGATTAATGTTTAATAAAAAATTTANGGTGTTCTTAGAGTATAAATATTGTGAAAATAATGTAAGATCAGTAGTTAAGAACTTTTGTTAAAAAGTTAGTTATTGGGAGAACATGTTTAAGATCTTAATATTTAATAATATAATATTCTTATAGAAATTTAAGAATGTTTAATAAATACATAGATTAATGTTTAATAAAAAATTTAAGAATGTTTAATACTATTTAATAATATAATGTTTATTAATATTCTTAAACATATTACAATTATAAAAATTTATAAAATAACATTTTAATTGCAAACTTATAAAACTTTTACTAAAATTCAAAATACAATGCTATATTTTTATGAAACAAAAAAAAACATTGTAAATAAAAATTTTTAAAAAAACAAACAAACATATTACTTAATTAATTAAACAAGACAAACATTTTATTTAATTAATACATAGATTAATGTCTAAATTTATTCCATATATTCTCAACCAATCTGAGAGAGACACGTCACACAAAATCAGGCCCAAGAACAGTTCTAGAATAAGATCAATGAGCCTGATCTTAAATCCACTATTCAATTATTTTTATTTTTAAATGGCTTAAGAACACCCCATCTGATATACCTATAAACATGACCTTATGTGATAACTCCTCCACCTCCTCTTTACTTGGTCTCCCCCACCGATCTTTTAAGGAACCGCTTGAACCATATCGCCGAATCTTTAGGATAACGTTTGAGCCCGTCGATATAGTCGACATAGTAAAGACCAAACCTAGCAGTGTATCCATGTTCCCATTCAAAATTGTCCATCATAGACCATGCATAGTATCCTCTTACATCACACCCATCCTTCCTATAAATATATTATTAGTTTCATCAACAGAAACTATTAATTGAATTGATATTTAAATAAACATTGTCAGAAAAAATTAAGATTAAACCAAGAAAAAATAAGAAAAAGATAAGAACGAACACTATAGCTTTGTGAAGTTCTTCGAAGTGTGCCTTATGATATTCAATCCTAACAGTGTCATTAAGTATCTCTTCTCTTGATTTTGTACCATCGTCGCTGTCATGGATCCCTACACATCAGTTATCAAAACGTAAACCATAAAAAAAGTTAAATATTGAAAAAATCAGTTTGGTAAATATTTCTTTCCAGAAAAAAAGTTTTGTTACTAATTGGCATATATTTCTATCTAACTAACTAATGCTCGAAATAATTGCTGAGAAACTATTTATGTGTTGTAGAGGTATGTATATGTAGTGCTTCAAAAAAAAAATGGTGTGAACTAAAAATAAAGCTTTCTAAATTTTTAGTTACAAAAAAAAAAAAAAAAAATCTAACCATTTTCTTTGATGTAGACTGGCATGTTGTTGTATTTCTCTTTGACGTAGTTAAGAACTTTTCGCAAGCCTTCCGCGTATGACAATAATAAACCGTTTCCAATCTGAATTTTGAAAAGAAACAAAATTTCTGATGATTATATGTCGCATTTAGCAATTAATAGTAATGACTAATGAGGAAAAGTAAATTCTTACCCCATTTCCGATGCTGTGACCACTGTGGTTAGTCACTGTTTCAAAACAGATTATAAACCTTGTTTAATTTACCATCTATGCTTCATAAAAATTAATTTGGAACAATATTTAGTAATTAATTATCAGTACGTACGTTTCCTTTCGACTTGATTGTCAGTCTTGCACCGAGGCTTTTCAGGGTCAATGTGAGGAAGGAGAGTTGCGAAACGTGCTGTATAGTAATTTATTCCGACAAAATCCAGTGAACCTTTTAGCAATTTTGATTCTTCTGTAGTAAATACAGGTAATTTATCTCCTGCATATTTTTTTACGATATCCGGATAATCTCCGTGAATAAGTGGATCAAGATGCCTGTGCACATAAGAGAATAAAACTTAATATTACAAATAGATAAAATGCTAACTACAAATAAAAAAAATTATGCTTAAATAACTTACCATCCAATTTCAAAAGCTAGAGCTCGTTCTACTGCATCTTTATCATCGGCAGAGTCTGAATTATAAGGCTCATGCCATATTGGTGCCAATACTATACCAATTTTACTATCATCAGAAATTTTTTTGCATTTTCGGAATTCATCTACTGCAACAGCATGAGCAAGAAGAGCGTAATGTGAAACAATGTAAGGCTCAGTGCTTGAATCACCGGCCGGACTTATTTCATTTACATAACTCGAGCATCGACCAGGCGCCTTGTTACCATTATCGTAACTTGCAATAGCCATGATGTATGGTTCATTGATAGTTGTCCATAACTTAACTTTTTCTCCAAATTCTTCGAAACAAATTTTTGCAAAATCTCGAAAATCTTCTCTGTTTAAAATTAATCATTAAAAATAACAATATTGGTTGTTTGTAAAATAAAATTTTCGATGTTTTAGAATATATGTTAATTAGGCTTACACGATTTTAGGGCTTAGAAATCCACCATATTCGTCGTCCAAAGATTGTGGATGGTCCCAGTGATATAGTGTCATTGAAGGCTGTATGCCTGCAGATTTATTATACCATATAATTGATATGTGACAATTACATCTATAATAATTTAGTTTTTTATATTATAATCATAGAACTTTAACTTAATTATTGGTGTAATGATCTTACCATTAGCAAGAAGTTCGTCTATGAGATCTTTGTAGAATTGTACACCTTCTTTGTTTACTCCATCCTTCAGCTTTCCACCTATAGACAAGTTAAAATCCACCACAAATTAATTTGTATAAATAATTATTCGAATTAACTGGAAATTTAATTCTCATTAAGGACATAATCATTAATTTTAATTTAAAATAATTAATTTAAAATATCTTCTTAAAATAGCTAGAATATCATTTTACTAGATATGGTCCTTACCTAGTTATTGATAATATATATTTACAAATAATTATATCAGCAAATGAGATAGGTTTGCCGGCCAAACAAACAAAAAAAGATAATAATTAAGAGGTTTAAAACTTACTAGGAATTAATCTGGACCAAGAGATTGAGAATCGGAAAGAGTCCATGTTTATCTCCTTCATCAATTTAATGTCATCCTGTTTTGTATTTGTCAAAATAAAAATAAAAAATTTCGTTTAATATGATAGTTATATTTACCTTTCATTTTAAATATGATTGATTATAATAAGTATACCTTGTAACGATGATAAAAATCAATTGCTACATCTCCATTATGCATTTTGGTCCTTTCTGCAGTCAATGAATTTATAAAATAATCATAAGTTTTTCGTCCCTACTCTCAAGTAATAATTCAATAGAAATGTCAAATTTGGTATTGTTGGTTATAGCCTTATAGGGACGTCGGTACATAGATTTGGCATTCCAAGCCAATGAAATCGATCCATAGATTTTGTAATTGGACAGACCTGGATAAGTGTGGCTGAAGTGGTCCCATATACTCGGAGACTTACCACCTTCATTTGTTGCACCTTCGTACTGCATACACATATTTATATTAATAATATTTTATCAGATTCAGAGCTAGATTTTTTTTCTTCTTATTTTATAAATGAAAACAAAGTGACAAGAACAAGCTATGAGCTTCTATATACATGCATAATTTATACATACAGTATCATATTTTCATATAAGATTTATTAGCTCGATATATTCTTACATGTTAATTAATATAAATATATGTTAATCATTTAACAATTTTAACAGATATAATCAATGATAAAACAATATTATGTTGACATAAAAACTCACGAAAACATTAAAATGATGTTTTATGGCAGTTTTTTGAAATATTGAACAATTACTATTTCCATGTTTTTGTGAACCGCTCGCAGGAATAGTCTATTTTAGTAAGAAAACTATGCCAATAAATCAGTGATTTGTGAAAAGACCCTTATTATAGAATTATGATTTATAGTAGAAAAAAATAATACCAAATTAGCAATTTTTAAAAATAATTAATAAAGCGATTATGATGTTATCGATGGTGAGACTTTCGTCATTTTTTATATCTAGCCATCTTGGCCTAGGGTGATGCAGACTACTTTGTTTGTATAAGAAAGAAAATAAGAGAATATTTGAGCAAATAAAATAAAAAGAACAAAAACTGAAACTTCTTTATCGTGAGCATATTAAATATTTGACTTTTAACTCGAACGACCGTTTCATTCATTAGCAAATCTAGCTGTCCCGAATAAGTTTTACGGTACATCTTCCTTGCTTTTTTTTTCACAGCAAACATAGTTCATCCGTTCAAGCTAATTAAAACAGGCGGTTTTCTTTAGAAAAAAAACAATCCAATGTAGAAGAGCTTACATGAGAAAAGATAAACCCTCACGATCCTGCCTTTTTAGCAAGACAGTCAGCATGAATATTGTAACAACATGGAAATAAAAGACAAAGAAAAAGAAAAGAATTTGAGTTTCAACATGGTACACCTACCTTTCTTTGAGCATGTTTTGTAATTTATTTTCTCAGTATAATAGAAAAATATACGAATTTAAATCCCAATAATGATACAAAAGTTATGCTGACATAAATGACTAATTATATTTTACCCGTCCATAATCGAGCATTTTTATAGTTTTAATGGTATTTTCAGTTGCGAAATCTAACAAACAACGTTTAAACTATTTTCCTAGTTAAAATGGTGTATTTTAAAATTGGAAACGATAAGTAAAGAAAAACTTAAATCAAAAAGATAATTAAGTTAAATTTAATATTATAGAGTTTCAAAACTTGTTTTATCATAAAGAGAACATCATATTTAAATCTAAATCCCGATTTTGTGCGTTTGTCATTGATCAAAGTGGTAGAATCACAAAATTATAGTTTGCCTGCTTATCAAAAACCATACAAACTTTTTTACCTGAAAGGATGAACCAGCCGTTCCAAAAATGAAACCATCTGGAAAACTATGTCTGTCTAGTTTTGGAGAATCAATTGTATTTGCCATTTTTTGCTCTTTTGCTCTTTTTTTTTTTTTGGTCTTTGTGAGATTTGAAAGTGATCCACACAAGAGATTTACTACCACCATATATAGAGGATTATCCTTGAGACTGTTCCCCATCTACAGTACCTGGAAATATCTGGACATAAATTTTATTTTTTGGTGAAGTCTTTATTTTTATTTTTAGTGTGATGACATAGTCACACATACATGTGATGACATAGTCACACATACCATATGTAGATAGAGAGAAAATTAGTTAATATTTTTTGAAAAAATTACCATATTTCTATCTTCTTTTTTTTTTGGGTAGAAGAAAGGCAAGAGTTTCTTTCTTTTTCTTTACGCTAACCACAAATACTTTTCCACACAGACAATTTTGGACTCGAGATTCCATTTATGTGGTTAGGATTTTGAGGCATTTGCAAAAATACTATTTTCTATAACGTTTTGTAAAACTATTTTTTTTTCATTTTCAGTACTACTCGTTTATATACAAAATAACTAAATTTTAAATCTTAAATTCTAAAATACTAGATTTTACTCCTTTAAAACTATACCTAAATGTAAAATACAGAACCCAAACCTAAAAGATTAATTCTAAAAGTTTATTTTAACTAATTGTGTAAAATTAATTTAACATATTTTAATTAAAATGAGATAATTTTCTATTAAAATTCACATTATATATCAAAAACAAAAAAATAAATTGAAACAAAAAAAATAATGTGAATAACAACTATTTTAAAAGAGAAAGAGTATTTAATTAGTTATCTCACTGTCTAGATACGTACAACCAGCTATAATTTGGACATCGTCTTCTCTGTATATTTCCAATATTACTACTCAGATTCACTTGTTTTTTTCCTGTTCTTTTACCTTCCTACTCATTCTGAATGCAAAAAAAAAAAAGAAAAAAAAAATAAATATATATATATATAGGCGAGCCTATACATACGTGTGCAAATTGTTGGTGTGGAGTGTGGTTAACATCATGATGGCTACGTTCACTATTAACCGTACCAAAAAAGGTCATGTTGCATCAATTTATTGGTGTCAAATAAATAAATAATTGAAAATTGAATTATTTTTTAATGATTGATACAAAATATAAAATTTAACATCAAATAACTTGGGCTTTTTTAAGAATTTTTCCAAAAATAGTAACAGCAAAGTTAATATTGTTAACGTCCATAACAGAGACTAGGACTCTAGGAGAAATTTGAAAAAATAATAGTTTGTATGTTTCTTTGGCAGCTGTAAAATAGTTTGGGTATGTTTTTGATAACAAAAACAATTTATATTTTTTCGACAAATACTAAATAGTTTGGGTTTTGTTTGGAATTTTCGAGATAGCTCTTAACTTATCGATATGCATATGTGAATTGTTGATTGTTTCAAATATATTTGACTAATCACCCCGATGTGGATTGATTGTTTCAAATATATTTGACTTATAACCCCAACAAACACTTGCGCATTAAGTTTAGTTTTAAATTATTTTCTGTAAATGTCTACGTAATAGAGATTATTAAACCGAAAATGACTAGAAAAATAAGAAATTACAGCTAGTTCAGCATGGATATTGTCATTTTTGCGAAGATATCTTACCACAGACTAATACTATAAAAATCTATGGATATTGTCATTTTTTGCACTCATGGATTATGGTATCGTGGACCACTACTATAAAATTTCGGATACAGTAAAATATGGTCTGACCGGGTTAACGAAGCGTTTAGGTTTTACTTAATCTCAAGCGAGCATTCCATACAAAACCTGTTGTTTAATCTGCCCTTTGGCTATATAGTCTATGGAACCTTAAGCTGGAAAACCATCGATGAATATTTGTTTTTGAAGGCTCTTTCACAAACGCATCTGCTTCCTCTACTCGTGAATCAGATCCATTTATCCCGGTGTATCCATTCAAACATGTACATGCTGGTTATTATCTTCATCAACTATCCCTCGAAGCAGCTTGAAACCAACTCAATCCAGCAGCCACAACCAGAAGATGTGATTTTCCTGTTTTTGCTTCAGCTAGCCAGCCTCTGTCTCCGAGTTTCTACGGACCTATCCTCTAAATTTGTTACTCATCGATCTTATCTATGTCATCTTTGTTGTGAGCTTGTGCTTCAAGTTTATGTACACTTGTGTACCATTTGTTTCCTCTTTTTGGGTTGATTGAATGGATATAAGTATGGTTTGCACTTTGCACAGAAACCAAAAAAAATATGTGTTATTCATGATTAAAAATAAATATGTACATATATATATATATATATATTAAAAATTCTACTATTTGTAAGAAATTAAAGTTAAAATATTTTTATTAAGAGAGTTTTTATCTTACATATTTTCTTATACTAGCATAATACTGAACAGACGGTCATACACGAGAATAATTTAAATTACTTTGTCTGGTTTTTTTTAATCTGGTTGATACTAGACTTTGCACCACAAAAAAAAAAAGTTGATACTAGAAATATAAATATTAACAGTTTGTGTATAAGTGTATTATCTAAGGAATTTCTGCAGGATGACGAACTACCAACGCTGTCGTCATCTTTAGCATTGGAAGATGATCCACCACCAATGATGAATCATTGTTTACATGTAACTGAATAGAACTTTGGCTGGCTGACTTTTGTGTTTTAGATCTGGCAGGAGAAGTCTTGATGTTGTTTCGCGCGCGTGTGAGAGAGCTTTTGAGGGAGACTTGAGCGTCGTTAATTAGATTCAGGATCCCACGGACGAGAAGCCATCCACCGCTCAAGCCAACTCCAACCCCAGTCTGTTGTGTTTCAGTGTTTGTATCCAAGTTTCTCTTTGTTTCCAAACTAGCCTTAGATTTCAGAGGTTGCGCATTACTCACGTAACTTGTGTTTGTGTCCATCATTGTCTATTGTGGAAGTTTTGAAGAGTTTCTCCACGTTTGCTGTTATATATACTTTCCAGCATCAATACTGTGAATACGACTAATTTCATAGTGAAGTTGTTATTTATCCTATATATACTTTATACTTTCTACATCTACTTAATTTACCATATACTAGTTACAAATTTTATAATTCCACCCAATTTATAAAAAATTTCCCAATTAACCAATTTAATCTAATCGGTATCTAAAATCGTAAAATCTTGTTTACTTTTTTTTTGCGACATGTTGGTGTCGTGTTTGAGTCTACCACGACATCGTTGGCTTCTCAATTGACCTTTCTCGTTTCCAAAAGAGGTGGGGAAGAAAGGTTCTATAGTGATAAATACACTTAATAGCATATTGTGTTCGAATAAATTTCGTCAAAAATAAAACTGAATATCATTTGTTTCTCATATGTCAGAGTTAAATTTTATACACACTGGCTTCTAAATAAGATAAAATCATAATCAAAATTGCATATCTCTTCTACTTGTTTACACACAAATCAATAAGTAGGACCACCAAACTTAGTTCCATCATACCAGAAATAGACACAAAATACAACAAACATACTACTTAATGTTCTTTCACTTGGTAGTAGGACACATAATGGAAAAAAGCACACAAAGAGCAGTGGTTCCTACATCATTGGAATCCGAACAAGGCTCTGTTATTATTATTATCCAAAACGTAAATTGAGAAAGAGACTTAGTCTGGTCATCGTCACACCACAAAATACAATCATTGTTTAGAAGGATCAAGAACTTGACCCATGAACAAAATAACTCCACTCTTATCTTCTTTCACCGTGAATAGAAATGGATGGTCAGCTATGAAATCCGGGTTCCGCATCAAACATTGGGGCACCATGATGGCAACGGAGACGGCTGCAGCTTCGGTTCCCTCCTCATCCACCTCAATGCAAGCTTTATGAAGTATGCTTGAAACGTACAGGCTGTCACCTTTCCAAGACGAATCAACCATCTCAGTTAAATTACCTTCATCACTAAAAGGCAAATTCAGTCCCATTTCTTTCAAAACCTTTGAAGCTGTAAACTCAAAAGAGAAGTTAAACTTTGGAATTCTGAAAGCATCTACTGATATACGATGGAGTGGAATATGGTTATCAAGAAATCCTGGTTCCGAGCTTATGTTCTCAAGCAAAGCAGCTAATCCATCTTTATCATTAGGAAGATAAATGTACATGGAGAATTGACGTTGATCCTCTACATAAGGGAGGCGTAAAACTTGGAAACCATCATAGCCTCTTAGATATTGGTCTTTGTAACTGGTCATGAATGGGACTTTCACCGTGTTACCATCAAGAAGATGAAAATCATTATCTTTTGTCAAATTTGCATCAAATTTTCTACCCCATGATGCTTTGAAGTAGACTGCATTTGCTAGAATAAGTGTGCTACTACGGATGGTCTCTATAGTCTCCATACAATCGCGTGAAAGAATATCTTTGATTAGTCCATTGGTGTGGACATCAGCCCATGTATTTACCTCATCAATCACTTCACCAGGCTTCATGATAAATCAATACAAAAATTTGATTAATCATTCCACAAATTGGATGTAACATAAACTTTTGACTAATCATTCCACAAATTTTGATTAATCATTATCCCTTTAAACCATTATGAACATCTTAAATAACAAGAATACTCTGCTTTTATAATATCTAGAGATAAGTCTAAGTTTTGGCCGCATAATATACCGTACCCCGGTTATAAAAACAAAGCAAAAAAAAAAAAAAAAGATTAGAGCAAAGTTTACCCATAACGGAAAAAATTACCTTGGTAGCAAAGTCAACTTGACTACAAGTAGCATTGTAAGAGTTCTCCAAAAGCTCTTTAAAGGAAGGCTTCAAAGAAACAGATTTGTCCATCCATACACCGTTAGCCGCAGATAAGCACAAATCACTTCTCTCAGTGCCCCCATCGGTGAGCTTGGCCAAGGCTGAGTTGAGGTGATCCGTTGACGGTGACATGAGGAATGAGAGGATTTGTTCTTTGGTGACAGAGTTAGAACCGGCGGCAATGAGACTGAGCAGTACGTTAATTGACGTCGGTGAAAAGACAAGATTGAAGCCATTGGCAACGGTATCGATAACTTGCTTAGCTAGTCTTACCACGACATCGTTTTGTTTCTCAATTGATTTCCCTGACTCCATCCTTTTTTCCAGGAGAGGTCGGGAATCTGAGTCTAACTTCTAAATTATATATATGCAGATGTGAATATGTGATGGTTGATTTGATTGTTTCTAATACATTTGACTTATTACCCCAACCAACAAACACTTGCACATAAAAAATGGTTTTGAATTGTTTTCTGTTATTTATTTATTTATTTTTTTTTTGTCGGCGAATTGTTTTCTGTTAGTGTCTACATAATAGAGATTATTAAAACGACAATGATTAAAAAATAAGAAAGTACAGCTAGTTTAGCTAGGTGTCTGCGAAAAAATCTTACCGCGGACCAATACTATAAATCTCAAAAACTCTATTACTCTAACATGGATAATTGTACTACAAAATCTGACCGGAAGCCAAACCGGAGAAGCATATGGATTGCGGTTAAATACATAGTCCGACCGGGTTAGTGAATTGTTTAGCTTTTATTTTATCTTAAACATGTACATACTACATATACTATAGGGAGTGGTTCTTAACGGATAGTGACGGTCTGGGCATTGCGAGAACAAATAAATGAACCTTCATTTTGATTTCAACTACTATTTTCAAACATTAATGCAAAGTAAATGGTTTGAGCAGTTAAAAAAAAGCAAAAAAATGAAAAACCAAACTGAAACACACATATACTCACTCAACGAAAACAATCAAAATAAGGCCTCCACACGTTTAGTCTTTT
>NC_025693.1:34797417-34805455 GCF_000633955.1 Camelina sativa
GCGGAGGTTTCTGCTTATCAGACACAACCTTCTTCTTCTGCAAACCCAAGTTGTCTGTTGTTTCGACATTAACCTTGGGTTTCACAGTTTGCGTGTTAGTCAAGTTTCCTGTTGTTCCCACCCTAGCCTTTGATTTCAAAGCTTGCTTGTTATCCAAATTTCTTTTTGTTCCCAAACTAGCCTTAGATTTCACAGGTTGCGCATTACTCACGTTGCTTGTTGTTTCCATAGTAACCTTGGATTTAACAGTTTGTGTATTATCTAAGGAATTTCTGCGGGATGACGACCGATGATGCACCACCGATGCTGTGTCTACGATTAGTAACCTCGCTCTTTTTGCTCTTGGAATCATTGTTTACAGGCCACTGAATAGAACCTTGGCTGGCTGACCTTTGTGTTTTAGATCTGGCAGGAGAAGTCTTAATGCTGTTTTCGCGTTTGAGAGAGCTTTTGAGGGAGACTTGATCATCATTAGATTCAGGATCCCATGGACGAGAAGCCATCCATCGCTCAAGCCAACTCCAACCCCAGTCTGTTGTGTTTGTGTCCATCATTGTTTGGTGTGGAAGTTTTGAAGAGTTTCTCCACGTTTGCTGTTTTATTTTCCAACATTAGTATTTGTGAATACGAAGAATTTCATAGTGAAATTGTTATTAATTAATCTATATATACCTGATGACTATAAGCATACGCCAAAGCCCTCTCTCGTCTTACAGAAGCTTCTTTTCGATTCACGGACTTTGCCGCGAGCTGTTCCTTTGATTTGTTGCTCGAATCAAAATCTCCCGCGATAACCTGTAACACAGTTCAGTCCATCTGAGAACTTGGTTCATACAGATACAGTGTAGTAAAAGATATGGGAGACTAAATACCAAATTCTGATTCTGATGGTTTTCTTTCTGGTGACCCTTTTGCTGAATCAGCCTGTGACGAGTTTTGTTCTCCGCAGATAAGCGATTCCTTCTCTCTTGGATCTGTGTTTGTAAACGTGTAAGAGTTTGCATTGAGCTAAGCATCGCGTTCATTTGTCTTTTAACGTATCTTCCTTGTAGCAAAGCTTTGAGTCTGGCCATTCCTCGTAGCGCACGAAGAGTGCGTCTCGCCTGTTGAAACCCGAAAAAATTAGAGTAAGTCCCTCATTATAAGAGGAATTAATGCTTTGTATATATACCTTGTAACATCTGTATGCATTTTGGATCTTGATTGCGGCAGTTTCCTCCTTTGATTCCACAATTTGATGTGTTGACGGGGTCGTGAGACGCACAACCTCCGCGGCAGCATGTGCAGCCACCACAGCTGCTTCGGCTGCGACAGCCGATGCAAGAGCCAGAGCTTGTTTAGTCTTTGCTTCTTTAGACTCACCATAACCTCTATTGCTGGCAGATGCCGGAGGGGGAGGTGGAGGAGACGGTGGTGGCAACGATGGCTGAGGAGCAAAATCCGGCAACGGAGGAGGAGGAGAAGACGGCTGATAAACAGAAGAAGAGGAAGGGTCAACCGGTGGAGTCTCCTCTACAGGGAATTCAAATGATTCTCTACTCTTTTGTTTCCCAAACGACCATTTCCTCTTAGGTTTCTCAGGTTTCTTGGAAAACAAGGCAAAACCAAAACAAAAGAATTAGCAAATCTTGATTGCATCATTAGGTTACACATGTTCATAACCAATAATTCAAGATTAAGATTCGAAAGAAACCAACTTGAGGCTTTTTGTCTTTTCCTGGAGATAAACAAGCCGCGGAGACACATGTTAACCAGCTCTTACCCATCTTCTCCTGAAATTTTCAGACAAATCTTTCATTGAAACATTTTCTTACAAACTGAAAGAAAAAAAAAAGTTCTTACAAAATGAAAGTTTTTGTGAAAGAGATGAGATTATGTGTAGAGACCTGGTCGCGGTGGGCCCCACAGTTTCGTGGGAACCCAATTGACTTTTGTTACGATTGTGTTTTGTAAGAACGATTCAACAGATTTAACGACAAATACGTTACAAGTTATAACTTCTTTTTTGTTTTTTTTTTTTCAATTCTCTGCTTAGCTTTTGTTTCTCTATATGTTATTTTTATCTACAATTTATTTGTTTATTTCTGGTGTTGTAGATTTTAGAATTACCAGCTTTTCTTATCGTTTGAAAAATTATCTAAAAGTGATTGACAAATTTAGAAAAGCTGAGTTTTAATTTTTTTGATGTTGCTATAATGCTCTTTGTCCATTCCACTCTGGATTTAGTACTCACTTTCACCTTCAATTCTTTTGTTTGGTCGAGATTCTTCACCAACAAGAAGAGGATGATCAAACTTTTCAGTTCCATAATGAATCCAAGATTAGAACGTGTAACAATTATCCACCTTTATTAACAAACAAAAACAGAAGATTATAACGTATAACAACATTTTGTAGCTTTCTATTAATTCTATTTTAATTGTTTGGAAGTCGGCAGGGAGAGTACGTGCGAACCTCTTAATACTGGTTGTCTCTCCTCTTCACACTAAGTTAGAGGTCTTTCTATGGCCATGAACTCACTCATACCACGTCATATGGCCAAAGTTTAATTGGAGACAGATTGTTTATAGCTAATTAAAATGCTTTGACTCCCCTTCTCTAATGAATTTAATGTCTAGGTTTTGTATCCTAATGGTGTTTTTTTTTATTCTTTTTAAAAATATTTTAAGTTATAATAATGTTTGTGATTGAGCAAAGATCAATAATGATCGTCACCTCACTAAATGCACATGATTACAAAAAGGTCATCTTTTATACCCTTGTAGGTTCTTTAGGTGCCGAAATAGTTCACCCTCGGGATTGGTCTACCCGGAAAACTATTTTATAAAAAATCTATAGATACAGAGAAAGATAAAGATAAAGATTAACAGTAATGAGTCAGAGGCAAAAACAAAATGCAAAAAACATTTACTCTTTGTCCATGTAGATTTTGTCAGCTCGGCTCACCATATAACAATAAAATCAAGAAGCATTGTCCTAATATCTCTACACTAGCTTTCGAGGAAGCACCAAAACTCTCTTCCTCTTTACAAAATGAGTAAACCCCAAAAATTCATCTCAAAACAGCCGGCAACCTCTTCAACATCTTGGATTCGAGCAACATTGCGGGGTGCCGTGCGATCTAATCGTATTTAGGGGCCTCTAGGTTTTAATTTGACATTCAAAACCCAAAAAATTAAATGCCAAACCCATGCCTTAGATTCTGATGTACAATAAAATTCTTCTTCTTTGAACTTGTGTAGGTGTTGCATTGTTAGTTCCATTTTCATTTGTCTTCAATGAATATTTTGTTTATGAAGTCTCTAAACCTTCGGGAATAAAGCTTAGGATCAACAGCTGAAATGGAAGTGGGATCTGCGTGGAGTGACTTGTAGGCGTGCTCTAGTTTTTTGGTGATATCATAGTCTTGAAGAATGTCAATAACACCGAAATAAAGGATCACCTCAATGACCTCTTTCTTCGTACTCTTAGGATTTGAGTTGTCAATGTCGTCTTCTTCCCATGACTCTTCCCCAAATTTTCTCACCTGCTCTGCTTTTGCCGGTGTACTTTCTCCTAGTCTCATTAAGGGTCCGTTACTACATTTTCAAAGACAAAAACAAAATAGTGTCAAAATAAAAAAGGAAAAATAATTTGAATTTGATATGTTAAGCTTATGCGATTGTAAAAGGTGCATTTGAAGTTAGTGAGAATTGTTCAATCAAGTAAACACTAACGATTCTATACAATATGGTTAATTCAATACAGTTCTGTTGATCTAAATTGACCACTCAAATGAATGAAAGAATCCAAGACCGAGTTAGGATAATTTGGTTGTTTCTCTTTTTTTGAGTATAATATATGGTTATGTATTTAAAACTCGAGAAATGGTAAGGTATAAGGTACCAAGTTTGGATGACAGAGTCCATATTTGGAAGTGAATTATACCCTCTCATCAATTTGTCCTCCTGATCTCTTCGACCTGAATTAAGCAAGCAACTGATTTTTTCAGAGAAAAGAAGAAAAATACCAAAAACTAAAGTTGACAGAAACATAAGAATGATTGATACCGATGCCCAAGGAAATGTCATCACGCAAGCCAGATTCACGGAAATGGAGACCAATCAAGAGGCTATAGTCCATAATTCTTTCAGCTTCAAGGAACTCACAGTCGATATCGATTTGGTTGATGAAGGCTTGAAACCATGACGTCTCGAGTCGAAACACATACTTGAGATCTAAGTCTTTGAGTGTTGTGGTCTCGTCGATTTCACCTTCATCCTTGTCAATAGTACGGCCGTGTGACGAACCTTTCAAGTCAAATCGTTTGTGTATACGATACTCCGAACAAAACAGATTCCCCATCACTATGAACCGAGTCTTTTTTTTTTGTCACAAAAGATAACAATAAATAAGCTTTTATTTGATTTATGTACATAAACTTGTAACGAAGGACCATTTCTCATACCTTTTGTCCTCCTACTGGTTTGACGCAATGCACACCAAAGAACTTAGTGACCAAAGAGTTCTTGTACTTGGAAACATGCTCGTAATAATTTGGAAGCATCTTAAGCAATACCTAAGAATGGTTTATAAAAAAAATCTCAAAATATGTATCTAAAAGCAATGTGAAATTAATCAAAAAGATTATACAAGTTACCTTAATTTCGGATTTTTTCATGGTTTTGATCATGAAGCGTTCATCTTGAGTCAAGTAAAAGGAGCTACCACTCTTTCCAGGCGAAGAAAATTCTCGAAGAGATTCATTTCCGCAAATAGCGAGCATGTAGTCTGCTTGATCTATCGCAAATAAGTCTCTCAAATGCCTGTTTCACCACACAAAAAAATGTGCAATCAGGAACAATTGGATCATTTGTCTCCAAACTCCAAAATCTAATTAGTACATTTACTTACCTAAACACAATAGGGCAATAATCCTTCCATTTGAACTCAACGGATAGATGGGGAGGCGTAGATTTAGAGCCTTCCGGGGGAAACCTGGTCCATTGCTTATCCTTGGGATCAAAATCACAATGCCTAAGCTCCCTCAAAAGGGAAGCATGTTTCCCGACAGAGTACCTAATCCCAAGTTGTAGATTTAACATTAAATCATAGTTCTTATGTCCGGCTGTAACCGTATGCCCTGGTTTCTTACAATCTCCTTCATCCAACCATCTTGGACTTTGTTGCAAACTCATGGCACCACCACTCTCTAAAAGCAAAGGACTTCTTGCCCATTCATGCTCTCCGCATCCGCTTGTATCTGACTCGCTCGTATATGGACTCGCCTCAACATGATCAGACAAGCTAGTATCCTCCAACTCCGATATACAAATCCTCGGGAAATTGGTATTCATTGACAAAGCTTCCACAGAAGAGAGCTTATGATGTTGTTGAACAATCTCATCATCTTTCTTCTTGCTCTTTCTCCCCCATCCACTATTACTAGTCTTCTCCTCACCCCAACTCAACACCCCTTTCCCAACCGGGGCTCCATTTTCCCATAGCCCATCATAACGGTTTCCATTAGCCCAAGTCATGGCTCCTTTCCCAGAGATAACACCATTCTTCCACTCTCCTACATACTCATTCCCATCGCTCCACACGTAACGTCCGTTGCCATCTTGTAGGTTGGCCTTCCAGTTTCCTTGGTAAACGTCGCCGTTTGCATAACGCTTCTCTCCGTAGCCATGCTTTCTTCCCCACAGCCAATGCCCTCTATAAGTGTCACCGTCGATTCCAATGAACGTTCCTTCTCCATCCATTCGACCGTCCTTGAACTGACCCTCATAGGTCGCTCCCGATGGCCACGAAAAACGTCCTTTACCGCTTGCTTTGCCANCAATCTCCTTCATCCAACCATCTTGGACTTTGTTGCAAACTCATGGCACCACCACTCTCTAAAAGCAAAGGACTTCTTGCCCATTCATGCTCTCCGCATCCGCTTGTATCTGACTCGCTCGTATATGGACTCGCCTCAACATGATCAGACAAGCTAGTATCCTCCAACTCCGATATACAAATCCTCGGGAAATTGGTATTCATTGACAAAGCTTCCACAGAAGAGAGCTTATGATGTTGTTGAACAATCTCATCATCTTTCTTCTTGCTCTTTCTCCCCCATCCACTATTACTAGTCTTCTCCTCACCCCAACTCAACACCCCTTTCCCAACCGGGGCTCCATTTTCCCATAGCCCATCATAACGGTTTCCATTAGCCCAAGTCATGGCTCCTTTCCCAGAGATAACACCATTCTTCCACTCTCCTACATACTCATTCCCATCGCTCCACACGTAACGTCCGTTGCCATCTTGTAGGTTGGCCTTCCAGTTTCCTTGGTAAACGTCGCCGTTTGCATAACGCTTCTCTCCGTAGCCATGCTTTCTTCCCCACAGCCAATGCCCTCTATAAGTGTCACCGTCGATTCCAATGAACGTTCCTTCTCCATCCATTCGACCGTCCTTGAACTGACCCTCATAGGTCGCTCCCGATGGCCACGAAAAACGTCCTTTACCGCTTGCTTTGCCACGTGTCCACTCCCCTTCGTACATACAACCGTCCGACCACAGATACTTCCCTGTCCCATGCGGAACACCGGCAGATAAGCCTCCATTGTAAAGGTCGCCGTTCTTTAGCACCTTTTCTACTATTCTAATCTCCGCAGCCGAATCACTCACCTCACAACTTGTCATGGGGACAACACGTCGAGAGCTTTGTTTACATTTGCCCCCTGAGGATTGCCCTTTGTTCAGATTCTCTTCAGTGAAGAGGAACACAGTCTCTTGCATTTTGCTGTCTGCTTACTCTACTCCATGCCCACCAAAGTCAGATATATCTCGTTGACTTTTTTATTGGCTTGTTTGTCTCCTCCAATAACAACATTTAGTGTTCAGACATTTCTTCTGTTCTGTAATTGTTTTTTTAAAACAAAAGCAACTTTGATCAACGACCATGGAAATGATACAATCTTGATGGATTTATTACAATCAAGATCTTATATACAAAAAGAAGAAAAAAAAAATCTCTTAAGAGTTTAATGCCATTACTGTAATTTGATTATTATTCTTCAAATTGGTATCTGAAAATGAAAAAAAGC
Organism: Camelina sativa; assembly: GCF_000633955.1. Lineage (NCBI taxonomy): Eukaryota > Viridiplantae > Streptophyta > Magnoliopsida > Brassicales > Brassicaceae > Camelina > Camelina sativa. The sequence goes on from NC_025693.1 coordinate 34,804,494, forward strand.
TTACTCTTATATATATCATTTTTAGATTGGATTCGTTGACTGACAAAAGGAATGATCAAACAGATTATTCAAGAACCTATATCAAGTGGTAATATACAACACATCAAAATTCTCAGAAAAGAAACAAATGTACCTGAATAGTTAGAATAAAAATTGATGTATCCGAATCTGTATACTTGAAACCAGAGAAAGAAAGGTTGAAGGAAAGATTTATCAGAAAATCAGAAATGGTGATGAAACTCTGTTCCAAAAGGGATATCAAATCATCGGTTCAACGATGAAAATGTAGCCGTTTTTCGTTTTTTTCGATTATTTATGTAGCCGGCAACAAGACTACGTGCTTGCCTCTATCATCATCTTTTTTATAAATTATTAATTAGTATGTTTCTGATTAGAAATATTAGGCTTTCAGAAGATCTAGTATATGGTTCCATATCATATAAGAATATACGGTGCTCTTAGGTGGAGCTAATAGACAAGTATCGAAAGATATAAACAATGTTTGGGAACGTGCTTCAATGATACAATCATGTGCCCACAAGTCAGAAATCGATACTGACTCTCCTCTCCTCTGGGTCACACAACTCATACAAGTCAAAGTTACATTTTACTATTCCAAAGTTTAATGCACCTTTCATAATTTCCAAATTACTATTAACTATCTCGATCTGAATTAACATGTGATTCCTCCTCACTGGATGAGTACACTCAAGAGTGAAACATATGGGTTCGACTCTTAGAACAATACAACACTATCATGTCTTAACATCTAGTAACTCAAGGGGATTTGGTGACCAGAGTATTGGCTTAGTTTAGTACCTCCAATATGGTTACAAGAAGATTGGCTTAATGGTGCCTCCGACGGTCTTTCGACGAGTTTGACGAATTGCGATAGTCACGGTCCCGAGAAGAGTGATGTCTTGATTTATCCGAATGCCCACCTGAATCCTTCAATCTATCTC
>NC_025693.1:34809003-34815875 GCF_000633955.1 Camelina sativa
ACCTCGTTCCTTCTCTCTATCACTCTCTCTTTCTCTTTCTCTTTCTCCAGCTTTACTTTTTTCCTCCCTTGAGTCTCCTACAATTGGCTGACTGTGCGACTCAGTATCGCTCTTTCTGGAATCTGTAGCCTTTTCGTGAGGCGTAGTAACCATTCCATCCTTTGAGTCGTTATTAGCTGATCCTGGAATACGCTTTGTATCAACAGCCTCGCCTACTGCCGGCACCGGCAACACATCCTGTAACACAGTGGACAAGTACTTCAATACTAGCTCTGATTACAGAAATAAAACGCAATCAGATTAATTTCAGATTTGGATGAACTGACAAAACAATGTGAAGGACGGCCCTAATTTAATTCTACAATACATTTAAAGTGGTAGTGCAGTTTTCTATGCTCCTTAAGAAAGAGACTCAAAATCCAGAGTCTAGAAAGCAGTGTATGGACAAAAATCACAAAATCTAGATAGCAATTTAACTCACCTTTGTAGCTGATTGAGCTTGAGGATTCACAGATCTACTGGAAAATGTAAATGGCTTCCCGTCCTTGCAAACAGAAAGATACTGAGCCTTTGGAAGGCTGTATAGATGAGCAAGAACTCTACACACTTCGTCAATACTCGATTTATCTGCATCAAATGCTTTCCACCAGGGTGGATTCTCTGGGAGAGGTACTTGAAACCTACGGGCAGCAGCATACACAACCCCACATGCCACAACCTCACTTCTGAACCTCACACAGAGGGTTGTACGCAGACTGCAATTATAGACATATAATGAGAGATTCAATCAGATAAAATCATAAAAGAATGGTCTGATATTAAGAAAGCATGACAAACATATTTAAATCAAAACAGCACACTGAATATGTCAGGACTCAACTAATATACCCAGCTTCATCTCAAATGTCAGCTCTAAACCTAAAAACAGACACTATGATGTACATCTAACTATCAAGTAATTACATAAAATAATATCGATAGTAAATTTTGAAAACAGGGGTTACCTATCATTTGCCAAATTCCAAGCTTCTTGCCTCAATTCTGGAGGTGTTTCAAGTGTGGCAAGGTAGTTTGATATGAACTTGTGAGGATGTTCAACATGACAAACAAAACCCATCTCTTTAAGTATGTGCCTCTCAGTTCTGCTTAATTCAACTTTCAACTCAGAGAACTTCTGCAAAAAAGTCAACAAGTAGGAAGAAAAATATAAGAAAAGATATAAAAGGTGGCAGCACCTCAACTTCTACACAGATGGAGATGAAAAACATTCAATATGACAAAATCAAGTAATGGTGCAGCAAGGGAACTAACCTTGGAATACATGTCCAGATGATCTAGTGGAAAGTTCTCCCTGCGGCACTCCATCCTGTGGAATACAATGATTACCTGTCTTGCTTTCTTAGGGTTTTCTTCCAGTTTTGATGCGAGCCAGACACAGCTCGCAGCAACTATCTGTACAAGGTAAACTACAGATCATTACCGTAATAGACAGGCAGTATACACTACTAGAGAATTGCAATACTGAAGCTACATCAACCACCATTTCTAATTCTAAAGGCCTCAAAGCACATAACTATAAGAAAAGAGACAGAATAAGTACCTTAACGTCAAATTTGGCCAAAGATTTCTTGCAGTAGAACCGGTGGAAAAGAACCTGCCCAGTAGCCATAACCGCTTGGGGGCTAAAGACAACCCATATAGGTTAAGGAAATCACAGATAGATACATTTAAGTTTTGCAAAATAAAATAAGATGAACCAAGGGAAAGGATACAGTTTGAGCAATATTCCACCCTCCTGGATGAGATCACATCCATAGATTCTAAGAGAGATTTCAGTTGTTTCATCTATCCCATCTTTCCTGGAAGGTGAAGCCTTAAGCTGCTCATCGGTTACGTAGAAATTGTCAATTGCAGTGTAAATCATCACTTCACTAAATGCCGAGGGTCACTGTTTCCATCAAAGGAAGAAAAAATTAGATTAAGACACATACTAAAAAGCTTCACTGCAGAAAATCACAAGACCAAAATTTTTAGAAACAAACCAAAAATCCTAAGTAACAAACACATGAAACCCTTAATGAAACATCCCTTAGATGATACTACGATGGAAAAAAAAAAAAAAACATAGCGGGCAAGAACAGTTACAGGTTCTATATCAATTGTAAGCAATACAATGATGCAATTATTAGAACAAATTCTGATGCAGAGGTCAGAGGGACATTAATACCCTAACTTCAGAATTAGGAACCGATTACTAAAACCGAGAGGCTAGACTAGATTGTAGCTGTTTGCTACATTAGTTCTGAGATTATGGCCCTAGTTTCAACTAGGTTAATCTGAGATCAAGCAATTCGAAGTAACCAAAACCTAACTGAGATTAAGCCAAGGAAGAAATAGCGATTAGGTTGGGTTAAAAAGGAAAGTGGATTAGGAATTACCAGGAAAACGGAGAGACACTGCGGTGCGACGGAACCACGGCGAGGCAAATCGGGAATCCAAGTAGAAGAAGCCAAGGAAGGAGGAGGAGGGCGACAAAAGAAAAGCTAAAATATATCTTTGCCCTTCAGGAAAAGATAAATTAAATTAAAAACTAATTGGGCCTCCTTTAACTTGGCCCAATTCCACCGCTGGGCTCTGTTTTTTCCTTGGTTTCACTTATTATTTTTTTTATTAATAAATTTCACTTAGGATGTTTCTTCATCATACATATCTTTGTTCAATTTATTAATTTTAACATGTAAATTTAAACTTTAAAAAAAAAAAAATGAAAATTTAACATGTTAAAGTATATTTATATGGTTTTCAGTAAATGGATGTATTTGTTATGTAGAAAAAGAAGAGTAAACTTAAACACTATAAACCCCCCCCCCCCCCATTTGATTATTATGTTATGTAGAACAGTGATATAATGATTTCACTGATATTAGGGGAAAATATATATATCCAGTAAGAACGAAATATTTTTGTTCTTGTTAAGAATAATTAAAGAACTTTTCATGCATATATACTGAATAAAATAATGTTATGATTGTCTTGATCCGGTAGAAATCGTCTTCATCCCGTGAACAAATTCTGACAATATAGTAGACACAAAAATCGCAACTTCTAGTGGTTACCACTTATAGTTATTATAATACGGATTATTCGATTCCAAATCCGAGTCAAACAAACGAAATGACGTACACCGACAAGAATGTTTTCTTATGTTTCCAAGAGTTCAATGAATCTAATTTTGGGGCGATTTCTGTTATTCTGAAGGTTAATTTCTAGTTAATATCTAGTAATGAACATACATATACCAACTTGTGAATATCATAATTAAAACTCCGATACCAAAAGTGACAAAAATGACTCATATCAACTGAGCGACCTACAAAATGTTAAAGATCGCTTATGTCTTATGGTATTCATCGTTTCGTAATTATCATATAGTAAAATAGTAACCGATGACATGATAGAAAGTCTGTCACGACTATAGATCTTATTAAAATATATGAGAACTTGTGAATATCATAAAACTCCGATACCAAAAGTGTTAAAAAACAAAAAAAAAAACATGCAACTTTAGTGACTCCCCAAAAGTGCTTTTTGTCATTACTTTCGTAATTGGACCATATCAGTGGCCTACAAAATGTTAAAGATCGGTTATGGTTTATGGTTTATCGTAGTTATCTTAATGTAAAATAGGAACCGATGACATAATAGAGATTAGATTATATCTGTCACGACTATAAATCTTATTAAAATAGTAACACACGATATGAGAACTAACAATATCTAAACCCAAATTAAACGGCAAGACATGCACATCGTTTTCTCTGCATACTTCAATCAATTGTTAGAAGACTTTCGATGGAATCTTTCGATCGGTTCAAAATTATTCCAAATTATAGATATTTGATTTGTCGTTATATGGAACAAAACTTGAAGTAAACCCATTCCTCTCTACATTTTAAAAACCACAGGACTGATCGCTTCACCATTTGCTTCAAACATTTTCTTCTCCAATGGCTCTCTCCTCTCTCAACTTCACTTTTTTATTCTTCCTCCTCTTCTCTTCCTCCGTTTCTTCGAGTTCTCTAAACCCCAATCAAACCTCTGTAGCAAGTTTTTGCAAGAATACACCATATCCAAATGCATGTTTGGACTCCTTAAAACTCTCCATCTCTATCAACATAAGCCCCAACATTCTCTCTTTCCTTCTTGAAACCCTCAAAACAGCTCTTTCCGAGGCCGGAAAACTCACCAATCTCCTTTCTGTCCCCGGAACTTCCAACGACCTAGTCGAAGGTCAACGTGGCTCTCTTCAAGATTGCAAAGATCTTCACCATATCACTTCAACCTTCTTGAAACGATCAATCTCCAAGATCCAAGACGGTGCTAACGATTCACGGAAGCTAGCTGACGCTAGAGCATACCTAAGCGCCGCTCTCACCAACAAGGACACTTGCTTGGAAGGTCTTGAATCAGCCTCAGGTCCGCTAAAGCCAAAGCTCGTGACCTCTTTTACGACCACTTACAAACACGTAAGCAACTCCCTCTCTGCTCTTCCAAAACAGAGAAGAGCCAAGGATCCAAAAACTGGTGGCAAGACTAAGAACCGCCGGTTACTTGGGTTATTTCCTGACTGGGTCTCTAAGACAGATCGTCGGTTTTTACAAGATTCTAGTGACGAGTACGATGAGTACGACCCGAGTGAGATCCTCGTGGTTGCTACCGATGGAACAGGGAACTTTTCGACCATTAACGAGGCCATAAGCTTTGCTCCGAATATGAGTAACGACCGAGTGCTGATATATGTAAGGGAAGGCGTGTATGAAGAGAACATTGAGATCCCAAGCTACAAGACTAATATTGTTCTGATTGGAGATGGATCTGATGTTACTTTTATTACCGGCAACCGAAGTGTCGGAGATGGATGGACCACTTTCCGATCTGCTACTCTAGGTATATCATCTTTGACTCTTTTAAAAATCTTGTTTCTATCAAACAAGACTTAATTGGTATATTGTTTGGAGCATAGTGTAGACTTAGGACGTATTTTTTTGCCTTTTTTTTGTCAACTAGGACCATATAATTTACTTTTCAATAATTATGTATTTTTTCCTATGAAAATAAAAATAAAATTTTAAATCTCACAATCATGGTTTTTAAAAAAGTTGAACAAGTTGATATAACAAAACAAAAAGAAGAAGCTGTAAACTTTTAAAGTGTTTCAGAATTTTATTCCAGTGTTTATTTTTCTTTTTCCTAAAGTGTTTCAGATGTGATTAATTAGTTAAGAGATTAGTAATTTTGTATAGTTCTTTTTTTTATATAACATCAGCAACGTATATGATTCTTGGAGCCATTTCATTGGAATTTAAAAATTAAAAGCCTGTTGAAAATCGACAAGTTGAATTGTGTTGGTACTAAATCAAGATTGTAATTGTTTCTCAAACTTTGTTTGGTCACAGCGGTTTCGGGCGAAGGATTCTTGGCGAGGGATATGATGATAACAAACACAGCAGGACCGGAGAAGCACCAAGCGGTTGCATTACGAGTGAATGCGGATTTTGTGGCCTTATACCGATGTGTCATTGATGGTTACCAGGACACACTTTACACCCACTCATTCCGACAATTTTATCGCGAATGCGATATTTATGGAACCATTGATTATATCTTTGGGAATGCGGCCGTGGTCTTCCAAGGATGCAACATCGTTTCAAAGTTGCCTATGCCAGGACAATTCACTGTAGTTACGGCTCAGTCACGTGATAGTCCCGATGAAGACACCGGGATCTCGATGCAGAACTGTTCCATCCTTGCAACAGACGATTTATTTAACAGCTCAAACAAAGTTAAGAGTTATTTGGGACGTCCATGGAGAGAATATTCAAGAACGGTTCTAATGGAATCTTACATTGATGAGTTTATTGACGGTTCGGGTTGGAGCAAATGGAACGGTGGGGACGAAGTTGATACACTTTATTATGGTGAATATAATAATAACGGTCCGGGTTCTGAAACGGGTAAACGGGTCAACTGGCCGGGTTTTCACATTATGGGTTACGAAGATGCCTTTAACTTCACGGCAACGGAGTTTATCACCGGTGATGGTTGGTTAGGCAGTACTTCGTTCCCTTATGATAATGGAATTTAACACTTCTTTTTTGCGCTACAAGTGTATAGGTCTTCATATAAAATTCTAATTACAATAAAAATAAAATAAGTTCTAAATAATTCTCTGTGGTTTGAGTTCTTTCTGATCAAAGCTGTCTTGTATTAATTGTATAAGCTGGCAAAAGATGTATCTTTCTTGAAAAGTCTGAGGATGTGTCTTTCTTGGCTTTATCTGAGTGGTAAGGAGGAGAAACCCATGCGATCGTGTCTTTTTGAAAGTTCCAACACTTTATATTAAAACATACTTGACAAGTTGTGTTCCGTCAGTGACTCAGTGGCATATTTTATTTGTATGAAAAGTTGCGTACTGCTAAATCCAAATGCTTAAAGTAAATAATTTTGCGATGATCTTTCTCCTAACTTGCATGCAAGTTTGAATAACAAATTTACGACCCAGTGACCTCAAATAATATTAATTATTATATATAATGATTACAATTTCGTTTTAATATTTTCTTTTATTCTATGAAACACTACAAGAAAATAAGTTTATTGAGACGTATTTTTGAGACAAAAAATTTCCGTCACAAATTTGTGACACTTTAAATACGATATTATGACTAAGTTTATTTGTAACAAATTCATAGTATTTTCGTCACTATATTATGACGAAAAAACTCAGTAACAAAAGTTTGTCACAATTAGTGACGAATATGCTACGATAATATTAATTGTCACTCTTATGACTACATTGTGACCAATATGTT
>NC_025693.1:34817682-34869329 GCF_000633955.1 Camelina sativa
TTAGGTAATTCTCATCTCTCATTCCCGTGACAACCTCAAATGGGATATATGAAATGATACCCCAATAAAAAAATGTTTGCGTGAAGTCATGAGTGCGTCTGTTCTATAGTGATCTCGTGATTACAAATTGGCATCTGTTCTCTCTAATATTTGTATCTTTATAATTTTGTTTGCATACATCTACGTAACATCATTGTTGTAATTAATTGATTTTATGCCCTTATAAGGTTCGGAAAGAACCGAAACAAAAATTTCAAGTTAAGCTTCTAAATCAATTGACTTCGTAATGTATTTTTGACCAACAACTCTAGTCCAACAATATATATGAAACGAAAAAATGAATGCCAAATTTAGAAAGCGTGAAAGATCCGTCAATTTTTATAAAGAAAAAAAATTGACATCAGCCCACGAAACTCTCCTGTCCAGAGCAAATTTGTTCATTTGTAGAAATTGCAAACAAGACAGTAACAAATAAAACTGAAACCAAGGATTCAAGAGAGGGGAGAGAAGCCGAGAAAGAGCCAAAAATAAAACGTAAAAAGATTTGATCTTTCCTTTTAACCTCCCTGCCTTGGCCACCTTCTAAGGCAGAGGAGGAGATTCATTTCTTTCTCTCCCCATACAAAAATCTCAAAAAAATAAAAATAAAAGTCATTCCGATATGGCGTTTCAGGATTTCGACCAGATCCAAGAACGCGTAAACGCCAATAGGAAACGTAAAATCAGGAAGAGGATCATTGTTGGAACGGTCTCTTTGATTGTGGCTGTTGCTGCAATTGTTGGAGGAACTTTTGCTTTTGTTGCTTACGAGAAAAGAAATGAACAACAACAAGCAAAGAACCACAACAAAAGCGGTAGCGGCAACAACGTCAAGGATGGCGAAAAGAAGAGCCAGAGCCCACCAAGCCCAACCCAAAAAGCTCCTGTTTCTGCAGAGCAATCTGTGAAACCCGGCCAGGGTGATAAGATCATCGAAACTCTTTGCAGTTCTACGATTTACAAGCAAACCTGCGAGCAAACGCTCAAAAACAGAACAGAGAAGGGTTTTGCTTTAGCCAATCCGACAACTTTCTTGAAGTCTGCCATTGAAGCTGTCAATGAAGATCTTGACCTAGTTTTAGAGAAGGTCCTGAGCCTCAAGACTGAGAACCAGGACGATAAAGATGCGATTGCACAATGTAAGTTACTTGTGGAAGAAGCAAAGGAGGAAACTGCCGCATCACTGAAAAAAATCAACATCACAGAAGTCAACAGCTTCGCAAAGGTAGTTCCTGACTTGGACAGTTGGCTAAGCGCGGTCATTTCTTATCAGGAGACATGCCTTGACGGGTTTGAAGAAGGTAGCCTAAAATCTGAAGTGAAGAATAGCGTCAACTCTTCTCAGATTCTGACCAGTAACTCTCTCNTGTGAAACCCGGCCAGGGTGATAAGATCATCGAAACTCTTTGCAGTTCTACGCTTTACAAGCAAACCTGCGAGAAAACGCTCAAGAACAGAACAGAGAAGGGTTTTGCTTTAGACAATCCGACAACCTTCTTGACGTCTGCCATTGAAGCTGTCAGTGAAGATCTTGACCTAGTTTTAGAGAAGGTCCTGAGCCTCAAGACTGAGAACCAGGACGATAAAGATGCGATTGCACAATGTAAGTTACTTGTGGAAGAAGCAAAGGAGGAAACTGCCGCATCACTGAAAAAAATCAACATCACAGAAGTCGACAGCTTCGCAAAGGTAGTTCCTGACTTGGACAGTTGGCTAAGCGCGGTCATTTCTTATCAGGAGACATGCCTTGACGGGTTTGAAGAAGGTAGCCTAAAATCTGAAGTGAAGAATAGCGTCAACTCTTCTCAGATTCTGACCAGTAACTCTCTCGCGATGATCAAGTCCTTTGACGCAAGTCTCTCTCCGGTTATGAAGCTCGCAACACGGCATCTTCTTGATGAAATCCCGTCTTGGGTAAGCAACGAAGATAGAAGAATGTTAAGGGCTGTTGATGTGAAGGCTTTGAAGCCTAACGCCACTGTAGCTAAAGATGGCAGTGGAAATTTCACGACCATTAATGATGCTCTGAGCGCAATGCCTGAGAAATATGAGGGAAGGTACGTATACCAAAGCATTTCATAACGTGATCATTACGTCAAATTAATTACCTTTAATTTAGGTTTAGGTTTTGAAACTAAGTTAAGTTTTTGTTGAATTTTAAATCGTATAGGTACATCATCTATATCAAACAAGGCGTTTATGACGAATCTGTGATTGTTGATAAGAAGAAGGCGAACCTTACTATGGTCGGAGATGGATCACAGAAGACAATTGTGACCGGAAACAAAAGCAACGCCAAAAAAATCCGCACTTTTCTCACTGCGACGTTCGGTAAAACCCCTAATTCTCTTACAATATATAACTTATGTTACACTACTATAAATTTTTCAAGTGTCAGTGTTTAAAAAAAAACCAAAACTTATTTTCAAAATGTTTGGTTTCCTTAATAGTTGCACAGGGAGAAGGGTTCATGGCACAATCAATGGGGTTCCGAAACACGGCTGGGCCAGAGGGACATCAAGCAGTCGCAATACGTGTCCAATCCGATAGATCAATTTTCCTCAACTGCCGATTTGAAGGCTACCAAGACACATTGTATGCTTACACGCACCGTCAGTACTACAGAAGCTGTGTGATTATCGGAACAATTGACTTCATATTCGGGGATGCGGCCGCCATCTTCCAGAACTGTAACATCTTCATCAGAAAAGGCTTACCAGGACAAAAGAACACAGTGACCGCTCAAGGACGTGTTGACAAATTTCAGACAACTGGTTTCGTGGTCCACAACTGCAAAATCGCTGCAAACGAAGACCTTAAGCCCGTAAAGGCAGAGTACAAGAGTTATCTCGGGCGACCGTGGAAGAACTACTCTCGAACGATCGTAATGGAATCTACAATCGAGGATGTGATTGACCCGGTTGGATGGTTGAGATGGCAAGAGACTGATTTCGCGATAGACACGCTCTACTACGCGGAGTACAAGAACAAAGGACCAAGTGGAGATACAACTTCAAGGGTTAAGTGGCCTGGATTTAAGGTCATAAACAGAGAGGAAGCTTTGAACTATACTGTTGGACCCTTCTTACAAGGAGATTGGATCAATGCCTCAGGTTCTCCCGTTAAGTTGGGTCTTTATGACGCTTAATGACACCTCGTTGCTATCCAGAGAAGGTCATGTACTGGTGACTTGTTTTATATTAAAAGCAACGCTGAGAGGAATTTAAAACTTTATCCATGGAAATTTACTTGGAAAATATGGTACTAGAACATAGTGTGCTAAGAGAATGTGTTGTATCAAACTTATATCGATTTGTGCTCAAAATATTTTTGGAAGGAAGCATATTATAAGTAATACTTAGGATCCAAATGCTCTTCCTCTTGCTCTATATATTGATCTCAAATGCGATGAAAGAACCCAAATACAACCAACCCAAAGAACCTAGACATGTTGATAAATGCATGAAATCTTAAAGCTTAACTTTTAGACACACAATGCTAATAAAATCAATGGAAATTTTCACAATAATGAGGGTGGTCATCGGCTGGAGTTCCACAGTCGTAGCAAAAATCCAACCCACATCTGCAAAAAAAAGTGTTGAAAGATAAGTGTTTTGTTTTGTTTTAAGATTATGTATTGCAAACAAGAACAAAGAAGATACCTGCACAGCATGGATGAGCAACCTTCAGTCAACTCAATGTAGAATTTGCAAGAAGGACATCTTCTCCAATTCTGATCCTCAGCCATCTTCTTCAACAATATATCATCTCTATCTCTTTCGTTCTCGACTAACTTCTGAAACTCCTCACATGTTATCTCCGGATGCCACTTAGTCCCACACTCAACACACACCATTCTATGGCAGTGAGGGCACTCCGATTCATTTATCTTCTCTCCACTCTCATCTAAGAAGACCAAAGCAGAACAATCTTTATAGGGACAGTAGAATCTCTTGGAAGGCATTATCACCGCTTCGCAGAGAGCGTCGCCCCACCGATCAAAGACATCTCTTGGTAGGATATGACAGCATTGTTCGGGCTCGAGCTGTCCGGAGCAACCAGAAACAGGGCATTTGATTGAGAGGATGTTGTCTTGTAACTTAGCAGCTATATATTTCGAGACACAGTCGTTACAGTAAGAGTGAGAACATCCATTGATTCGAAATGACTCAATCTTTGGTTTGCGTTCAACACATATCTCGCAGTCGAAGGTGCGTCGAGTGGACGAGGAAGACGAAGACTGTCCCTTTTCTAAAGAGGATGGTGTGAAACAGAGGATCTTGAGATCTTCATCTTCGTCGTTGTATTGATCAAGATCTATGTAGTTTGAGAACTCTGATTCGGTTGGGGTTTGTTGAGAAGAAGAGTGAAGCCGGTGATAAAGGTGGCGCTCACGGTCGTAATCCTCGATGGAGATGGCGTTACGTTTGGTTGAACCACGAGCGGAGAGAGGTGTAGAGTTGTTGTCTCCGTTGCCATTGATGGACTGTGTTGTCATTGGAAGATAAGATTAGGGTTTTATGTTTCCCTTGCTTGCGTTGTTGGGTTGGTTTCTGAAGCGTCTCATTTTTATAATTCTTTTCTAAAATCTTATATATTTTCTTTAGATTTTTTTTCATATTCCATTTACTCGTTATTTATTGAGGAACACCCTAGAATTTAGTGCATGAGTAATAAAGCATACTTATCTGAAAAATACGAGATATGAGTTTTGGCCATGAGATGGGTTGGACACCAAATCATCTAGAACCTCAATATAGTGGGCATCCAAAGAAGCAACATCATAACATAAAGATGACTTTAGTTGTCATTTTGAAGATTATTTTGCATATTTCCTTTTAGAAACTAGAGTTTATTTGATCTAGTAAAACGAGTTGGGAAGTAAACAGTTGGATGTAAAATTCTTTTAAACTAAAATAGACTTGGAGATACAAGATAGATTCCGGGTGAAAGACTAGAATAGAAGAAAGCGACAAGGTAGAATCAATGCTTGGATCTCTTGGGAGTCTGTACATCGACGGCATCCAAAGAAGCAACATCCCCACCCTCTTTCTCCATCTTCTTTCTCGTAAGTATCTTATTAATCTGGTGAAGTTCGTTATTGAGCTTCTGGTCACGGTCACGGTTCTGCTTCCTCGTCTTACGACCATCTTGCATCTTTACCCCAAATTGGAACGCTGCTTTTGGCATCGCTTCCTTCTGCTCATTATATTTTTCCCATTCCTCTTCTGTCTCAAAGTCCCATCGATGTAAACCCCCCTTTGCCTGTTTTGTGTTCATCAACACCCAGAAATTGTAATGTAAGTTTGGTCTTTCCACACTTTAAAAAAGAAGAAGAAAAAAAATATAACTGAGCTAGGGGCATACCTTTCCACCCATGTCCATTTTAGACAAATCAGCTTCTTCATCANTTTAGTTGTCATTTTGAAGATTATTTTGCATATTTCCTTTTAGAAACTAGAGTTTATTTGATCTAGTAAAACGAGTTGGGAAGTAAACAGTTGGATGTAAAATTCTTTTAAACTAAAATAGACTTGGAGATACAAGATAGATTCCGGGTGAAAGACTAGAATAGAAGAAAGCGACAAGGTAGAATCAATGCTTGGATCTCTTGGGAGTCTGTACATCGACGGCATCCAAAGAAGCAACATCCCCACCCTCTTTCTCCATCTTCTTTCTCGTAAGTATCTTATTAATCTGGTGAAGTTCGTTATTGAGCTTCTGGTCACGGTCACGGTTCTGCTTCCTCGTCTTACGACCATCTTGCATCTTTACCCCAAATTGGAACGCTGCTTTTGGCATCGCTTCCTTCTGCTCATTATATTTTTCCCATTCCTCTTCTGTCTCAAAGTCCCATCGATGTAAACCCCCCTTTGCCTGTTTTGTGTTCATCAACACCCAGAAATTGTAATGTAAGTTTGGTCTTTCCACACTTTAAAAAAGAAGAAGAAAAAAAATATAACTGAGCTAGGGGCATACCTTTCCACCCATGTCCATTTTAGACAAATCAGCTTCTTCATCACTCCCGACAACCTCATGGTTGTACTCTTGGTAACCCGGGTAACACTCTGAATAATTCTCGGATACAAAAGTTGGATCTTTCTCCCGTGCGTCACTCTCCCTCAACTGTTGAAGCCTTTGGTCATCACGCTTGAACACTGATCCCAAACCCCTATCTTTCTCTTCCTGAGACATGAGTTGGGGATCTTGTAAAATATCTGTTTCTGGTTGGACATCGTAACCCTCCATTCCAGGCTGAAGGTACTGCTCTTGATACCCAATTTGCTCTGCATATTGGTAATCCTGCCACTCTTCAGGATACCCGGCAGCCAGTCCTTGAGTTTGCACTGGACCATATACGCTCTGGAACAAAAAAACACAACAAAGGAAGACAGGAAAAGAAAGAAACCTGAATATGAGAATAATGGACAGATAATAACTGCAAACTACGATGCAAAATTTGCAGTCGGGAATCAAGGTTCGTGAATAAATCCAACCAAGGGTTAGTTACGGTAAACTGACCATGTCTTGCCATTCTTGACCAGCAGATGGCTGCACCGGACCATAAGCAGGCTCAGTGAAATAAGGTACTCTCTCCTTATCCCTGGGAGATTCTTCCATGTCCTCAGAGATAGGACTCTGCATCACATCTTTACCAGGAACCGTGTAGTCGATGCCTTCACCAACAAATATGTCATCATCGTCTGTCCTGGCAACAGGGGGTTCTTCTTCTTTCTTACTCAAATCCAGATGGTTGATCACAGGCGGTAATGGCGGCGGCGGAGGAGGAGGTAAATCTTCCCTTTCACTTATGTTCACAGAAGATCCATTCTCAATCTTAGATTGAGTATTGTCTTCATCATAATTAGCAATAGTTGAAGTCTTTCCTGCATTTGAAAAATTGCAGTGAACGTAAGATGGAACAGAAATAGCAAATGATATTGCTAAAGAATCAGAAACCAGCCAATTTCTTAGCTTAAATCCAAATGTGTGCTGATGTGAAACAAGACCTACAACATGTACTGGCACCACATAGGCATAATAAAAAAAAAAAAGAGGATACAAAACCATGGCTACATATACCCAGAGACTGCGGCAAATTAAAACCACTAAGTGAACATAAAAAGACATCATTAGATACTAGTATACTACTAGTACGGTTGTTGAAGACTAGAGATACTCTTTACATTCTTGGCTCCAAATCGTAAAACGCAGACACTTGACAAATTTGGGGATAGGCAGAAAAACAAAAATTTGATGAAAATTATTCAACCAGTGTACGTGAATAGGAACTGCTAATACTTAAAATCATTGTCACAATGCAAGTACAGCTAGAAAATACACCAAAAGTATGCTCTTACATTATGCAAAATACCTTTACTGTCTTTTTCTTTCTTCTTCTTCTTGAGAACTTTCCCTGATGATCCAAGGCGAAGGTATGACATGATTTTCGCAATTCGATCTAGTACAGAACCATCAACATTGACTGTGACCAGCTCCTGTCGGAGAGATAAGAGAGAGCAATAATGCTTGTTAATGAAACAATTCTCGCATTTATTGCAGCAGTGATTTCAAGTAAACCTTTAAAATATGTTCAGTACACAAACATGTTTATCAATGCCAATTTTGGTTCCAGATGAGTAGGAAAAAAAAAAGATGAATCTAATCTTAATATATTCCTATGATTACTGAAGAAAAATATATGCTTCTACCAAATCCTACGACATATAATCAAAATATTAACTGTATTAATTACATCAACCCTGTCAAAGAAGAGGTTGCGGAGACCAGCATAATGGGCTTATGTCATTTGAATTACATCGATCATTTCATATCTACCACTGCCTACTGTCCTAAGAAATTTCCAGGATCAAGATGACTATTACACCAAGGATCTTACATACCTCGGGCTCGGGGCAGTCAGCTTTACTCCTATATAACGTGGTTGGTATGTCATGAGTATAGCCACCCTCCTGAAAAGCAACATATATAGAAAGAATTAAAAGGGAATAACATTGATATTTGACATCAGATAGTGGCTGTTCGACATCACCAGGGAGGCCTTCAGAGGGCAGAATAATATCATACTGTAAGATTAGCTAGCATAACTGAGACTAAATATCTCAAAGGAAGCTTCATTCATAAAACTACCAAATTACGATAATTCAACTGACGTTTTTCTAGTATGGTGTCTCTATTTGCAAAAAAGAATATGCTTTTTCAAGAAAACCAAAAGAGAAGATTTTAACCAGCTAATATTCGAAGAAGTTTTGTCATGCAGAACACACATGTAAGACAAACAAAAATGTAATAATATCGAATCTGCCTGTAAATAAATAAGTAAAAAAAGCAGTACCATATCATAGACAAATGTCATTCTACCAGGAAGGAACATCTCATTAGACTTGATGATAGTTTGAGGCTTAACAATCCACTGGTAAACTGACTGAAATAGATCAAAAGACATGATGAGAAACAAACATCAAGCGTTATCAACATCCACAAACTTTCCCCACATCTGCATAAATTCAAAAACAAAATTGCATACCTTTGCAGCTGTGGTACGAAAAGTAACACGTTGATCTTCTTTAGGCGCACTGTCAAAGACAAAAAAAAAACAAAAAAAAATGTGCACTTGAATCAAACAAGCCAAAATGAGTCAATAAACAAAGTATAACCAAAAAAAAAAACCCACCTAGTCTTGCCATCATCATCTTCACCATCAGGTTTCTTGACGATTTCGCTTCGTACTTTGTTCAACAGAGCATAATCCAACCCCTTAACCAAATGGGTATGCTCAACATCACCTACCCATATTAAACACACAACAATAAGCTACTCAAAAAAAGAGACTTTGAACGAATGTGTAAACCTAACACTAACCTCCAAGATACTTGCTGTTCTCAATAGATAGCTTTAGTGCATCAGCAGCACTACACAAAAAAACAGAAAATTAGAGAAACCCCCATTACGATTATAACAGAGTAATCAGAAGAAGAAAAGAAAAAACTGAGAGTTACCGGAGATCGACAGCTCCGGGAGGAGCAACGGCATGGAAAGAACCAAGCTCGGAAAGATCATAATCAGGATTTTGATTCTCTCTTCGTTCTTTAGCACGGTCTCTGTACTTTGGGTTATCGATTTCCTCTGTTTTCTCCTCCCTTGGAACAAAAAAGGTCACAAATTTAACATCTTCTTCTCATGTTAAAACCCTAGATTGAAAAAAAAAAAAAAAAACAGCCGATGATTACTAACCTCCGACGAGCAATCTTCTCCTTGTAATGAGATTTTGAGGAAGTCATTAGATTGCTATATCACTTTGTTATCCTGAAACAGAGGAATTCGATTTTGTTCTCAATCTCTCTGTTTTTTTTTTTCTCTCTTTAGGGATTTAAGAGTGTTCTTCGATATCAGGCCGTTGTTGGTCGAGGTCAGGGACGATTAAAAAGTAAAAAAAAAACTACCAATAAGGTTAACAATAATTTTAAGCAACTTTTTAACCCACACGACATTAAAAAGGTTTTCAATATATTTTGTCAAAACTGTAAAAAAAATTAATTTAATCAATAGAAATAATAATGATAATAATATTTTTTTAGCACGGCAGTGGAAAATTGGAACCCTTCACTTGTGTAAATCTTGAAACTAAAATTCTTGAAAACACATGCAAACATTGCTCCTAGCAACTGACAAGAACCTATTGCTATTATTAGGCTATTAGCTTAGATCAAAGATCAAATACAACATATAAACAAGCAACATTACGACGATACATATCTAACGTTATCTACAACCAAAGTAACCCCACATTAGTCATCATAGATGGATGTGTCCTAGAGACCAACTATTTCTCATCGAAAAAGAAGTGTAGTGTAGACTGCGTCTCTTTAGATTTCTTGATGTTAGACTTTCCCTTTCCTTGCTTCCTTCCAGATCTCCCACTGCTTTTAACATCTTCCAACCTCTCACAATGTTTCAGTGGCTTTTCTTGAGCTGAGAATACCTCGTAGTCTCGCTTTGTCCCAGTCTTTCCTGAAGACTTTTCGCTAAACTCTAAGCCACCTTCCTTCGTGGTCTGGCAAGTTAAATCTGTCTTCTGGTTTTCGTTTCCTGGTTTATCTTCAACAACCTCATGCGGCTGATTCAATTCCTCAAGTGTAGTATACCGATGATGGTCTTGGGTCTCGGGTTCCTCTTTTGAGATTATTGGGAAATCAAGGTTGCAGGATCCAGCCGGTAAGCTGGCATTGCTCTCACCTGTTTCTTTAGTAAGACCAGTGTTCATGGATTTCCCTTCTCCATTCGTACCCTCCTCAACTTCATCCTTTACAACCGCTGATTTATCTTCAACAAATGGTTCTACTTTCACAATCTTTTGAAAACCAAGATTACTGGCTTCATTCGATATATCCTCGTCTACTTCTTCCATTTTCTTAATGCTGTCAGAAAATACCACCCCATCATGACCTTCAACCGTACGTTCCTCTTTCAAATCACCTGTGATATCTGTCGACTTGGTTTCTTTGTCTGTTTTGGGCTGCTTTGTTGAGAAAAACTTCGAGATCAAGCTATTTTGTGAAGCCTTAAGCGGTATCTGCAGGTGGCACAATCCTTATTTTTAAATGAGGATAAGCGTACAGATTGGACAAATACATAGCTTGATGGACCAGAGTGCATTCAAAGACATGATCCTACTAATATGTTTAATGCGACTTGAGATGCAACTTGCGACCTTTTTAGATGTACACTAACGAAGGGAATCTGGTTAACCGTACCTGTTGAATACACTCTGGTCCATCAAACGTTGGTTTACCAATGGCAGCGGTTACTGGATACCACACCTGAAAGTTCAATCTAAAGTATGTGAAAAAGGAACGATCATTACAACATAGAAGCCAGAAACAAAGTTAGCTTACCAAATCCGATTTTTCATATGGTGAAAGTAATGGCTGCAGTTTCGTCGTTGATGGATCATCTAACCATGTGTCCACAGAATCCTTGTCACCAAGAATTACTGGCATTCTGTCTTATGTGGAATATAAACAAACCTCACTTGTTAGCGCAAAATTCAGGACTGCCGTAAATTAATAAAACTTTCACCAACGGCATCTTATAATGTCAGCTTCGAATAAGAAAACAGAAACAATTCATTGCATAAACAGCCTTTCCTTGTTTTTTTTCTTCTGATACCAGTCCCTTTAGCAGCAGTTCAAGATTCTCATGCAGCAGACTCGTAATTACAAACGTATGTTTCTTAAAGAAGCTTATCAAATTAGACGTTACAAGAAAAAAGAAACAATTCAATACTAGTATGATTGATACTTGGAAGTTCATATCTCTGTTAATCTACGAATACGATCAAGTCTCCATGGAGGATAAATCATTCCCAACTTCATATGCTATGTGTTTCAATGTGCTACTCAGAATCTTTGATGAATATGAATTAAGGAAATACATCTCATTTAAGAAGAAAGCCACCAAAGATAGTCAGTGTATTCATTACTAACCATGGAGCCAATGGAGGGCTGAAGAGGAACTGGTTGTCAAAATCGTGAAGGTGTAAAGTGTCTCACCTGCAAGAAAAAAAAAAAGAAGTAAATGTTACTAAAAGAATTAAAACAGGCGAGATATTCTAGCTACCAAGAAGGACTTAAACCAAAGAAGATCAAATTCATCAATTTTAAAAAATTTGTCACAGCAGGTCTTTCAAGTTCTGCTTCACTTTTCCAATACACATACCTCAAAATTGGAAGTCTAAGAAATGTTTTAAGATCAGCTTCAAAAGAATATCAGCAGAGTTTGTAATAAAAAATGATCAAACGGTTCACCTCCTGAGTTCTGCCAAGAATCAAAAAGAGCAGCAAATACTAGAGGCCTCCCATCCTCGAAATGGATGTAGTAGGGTTGCTTTTTTGACCCTTCCTTTTTCCACTCATAGAACCTTCAAAATGAATCTGACTGTAATTTCTTTTAAAGACTTTTATGCTATAAATACAAACATGTATTATAAAGAAAAGAAAAAAAAAACTCACATCTGATCTAAGTATACAAACATCAGAACCTAGTTGAAAGATTGTATGAGGTGTTGATCCCAAACCCACTGGTTGATAATTGATAGTAATGCAGTTTACAAAATAACAGTAGATAACCATTTACAAACAATCTGATCCTACATATAAAAGAGCTTCCTAAGTAGAATTCCATTAACAGAACGATTGCTTTCAAAGAATGTTCACAGAAACAGAACTCACTAACAAATCATTAGCCTTGAGACTATTAACCATGAAATGAGTGGAAAGATTAACAATGCTGGTCAGAATTAAAGAAAAAAAAATTAAGACTGAACAGAAAATTAGAATGCTAAAGAAAGAGGAGAGAAGAGATACATACCCATCAACTGCAACAAGACACCTATTCTTAGGAAGCAATCGACGAAAAGACGCTTTCTCAGCTACCGATTCAGACCGAGCATTAAACTACAAAATTCATATAAACAAAAAAAACATCTTCACTATATAAATATAATAATAATGCCACTCAAGTCAGCAATCAGAGAATCACAAAACAGATGTACTAATAAACCTTCTTTCACAAATCAAATTATAACCTTTCCAACTCAAAACAAAAGAAGTTACAAAATCAGAAGAAAGAGTAAAGTTTTACCATTTTGAAAAAGTCAGGCTTATCAGTTTTCTTAGTGAAAGCAGGGACTAATCCCCACTTCATACAATGAACAACAACTCCATCACCACCAACTACTTCATTGTCTCTCCGTAGAACAGGCATATAGAATCCAGGGGCAACATTGTAAGATGGACGATAACTGATTGATTGACAACAACAAAAGAAAAAGAAAAAAAAGTAACGATTTTTAGACAGTGGATAGGCTAAAAAATTGGAACTTTGAAATTGAGAGACGAAAAAAAAGAACCGGTCGAGGTGAAGGAATCGGGTTGGAACACCGTGGCGGTGAGAAGCTCTGGGGACATCGTCTGGTCTTAAAGTACAGCGAGTCCTACCGCACATCTTTAGTGCTTTTGCTCGGGAGAAGTAAAACCCTAATGAAACCGCTTTAGTGAAACTTGAAGGATTTTGTTAACAGATCGGGAGAGAGAGAGAAGACAAGTCTTTTACTGCACAAAAAGGGTTACAATACCGGTGTGACTGGAAAAGTCTGGAAAAAACCAAAAGAATAAAAAATCATATTCCAATGGTAAATAATTTTTTTAAGGTTTCCATCTTTTTATTACTGTTTCTTAGTTTCTATTATTTATTGAGATTTTTGTATCAAACAGATGTCATATTTCTAATTAATACCCATATCATTTTTGTTTCTCACTATATATTCTTCTCTTTGTTTCAGGAATGTGTTTCACAGATCTCATGCCAAGGTATTAATCTCATCAAACAATTTGGGGGATTTTTCTTTTATAACAATTTGGTTTGAAACTTTAATATAAGCTGATCTAAATAGATGATTACATAGTTCTGATAAATTTTCTTTTTCAACAATATTTTATTTGAAACTTTAATTAAGTCATACCTACAAGTTAAAATCACAATGTATGTTTTAAATATATCACATAACGTTGCTAACCACGTTACAAGTTTGTACCTACAAGTTACTAACCACGTTACAAGTTATACCTACAAGTTACTAACCACGTTGCTAAATCAATTTTTAAAACCGTATAAAGGCGGCTAGTTAACAGATAGAAAAAACGTTTGTAAGTTTGTAATATCACATTTATTTATTAAAGAAAACAGAGTCCTGTTTCCACGAAATTACTCCATCTACTAAATCAACAAGCAGATCGTCAAATTTGTCTTTATTATAACGAAAGAATCAAACTCCAGGATTCTGTCTTAATAAAGAAACAATCAAATTTGTCTTTATAAGCAAACAATCAAACTCAAGAACTAGTTGAAGAAAATTAAAATATCATGGAAGAGATTCGCCAGAGAAGACTGTTGATGGTCCCAGCACCGTTCGAAGGCCATTTACCTTCGATGATGAACTTAGCTTCCTACCTTTTTTCCCAAGGCATTTCAGTCACAATTGTTCAAACCCAATTCAACTTGAAAGATCTCTCTGCTAGCTTCCCTGATCTCAACTTCTTCACCATAAAAGACGGCATGTCAGAATCCGACATGAAGTCTCTCGGGCTCCTTGAATTTATCCTAAGGCTCAACTCTATATGTGAACCCATTTTGAAAGAGTTTTTAACCATCCATGATGATGTTGACTCTATCATATATGATGAATTTGTCTACTTCCCTCGAGGTGTTGCAGAAATCTTCATCTGCCCAAGATGGTCTTTAGTGCTTCTTCGGCCGCTACTTCGATCAGCCGGTGCGTGCTTATGGATAACCAAGCAAAAGGGTTACTTCCTCCACAAGGTAACCCCCTTCCCCCCCCCCCCCCTNTTTTTTTTTTTTGTTTTGCTTCTTTGTATATATTGCGACACGATCCGATGTTGACATGTGTTTATAAATATGTGAAGACTTAATTTTGAAACGTTTTACCGTATGATGATAATTTGAGTCATTTTCTACGACAGAAGCAATATCTCAGCTTGAAGAAATGATGCCAGAGTTTCATCCCTTTAGATTTAAAGATCTGCCTGTGACAGCTTATGGATCTATGGAGAGATTAATGATACTTTACGAGAATGTAAGCAATAGATCTCTATCTTCTGGCATAATACACAATTCTTCAAATTGCTTAGAGAGCTCATTCATATCAACTGGACAAGCGAACTGGAGAGTTCCCGTGTACCCGGTTGGTCCACTCCATATGACCAATCCCGCTACGTCATGTCCGAGTTTATTTGATGAAGAAAGAAACTGTCTCGAATGGCTTGAGAAGCAAGAAACAAACTCCGTGATATACATAAGCATGGGCAGCTTGGCGATGACACAAGAGATAGAGGCTTTGGAGATGGCCATGGGATTTGTTGAGAGTAATCAACCTTTCTTGTGGGTGATCCGACCAGGCTCGATAATCGGACAAGAATCCTTAGACTTCTTACCGGAACAATTTAGGCAAACGGTAACCGACGGGAGAGGTTTTGTAGTGCAATGGGCTCCACAGAAAGAGGTGTTAAGGCATAGAGCAGTGGGAGGGTTTTGGAACCATTGTGGATGGAACTCATGCCTGGAGAGCATAAGTAGTGGCGTACCAATGATTTGCATGCCGTATTCTGGTGATCAGAAAGTGAACGCTCGACTTATGTCACATGTTTGGCAAACCGCGTTTGAGATCGAAGGTAAATTGGAAAGAGGGATTGTAGAGATAGCTGTGAGGAGGCTCATTGTGGATCATGAAGGCGTAGAAATGAGAACGAGAGCCATTGGACTAAAGGTGGAGATTGAAGCTTCTGTCAGAATAGGAGGCTCTTCTCACAGTTCTTTAAACAGTTTGGTCGACAGTATCATGTCGTTAACATCATAATTACGATCGCCTCATAATTATTTGTATCATTAACATAAAATGAGAAAAAAAACTCACAATAATTTGTATCATTAACGAAGTAGTTGATTGTGCTTATTAACGACTTTAAAATGATCAGATTCATAAAATGATAAACTCAATAATAATAGCTAATGATGAGTTCTATAAATATGGTTTATGAACCCTATTAGTAGTTTGACATGGGATACGACTTATGCGTACTTTTTATTAATTTCATTCTATTTTTGTTGACACTTATTTTGACAGGAAATTTCTTCTGCTCCTTTCAGAAACTACAAAACTATTTTAAGGGAAGAAACAAATAGGAAAAAAAGCCTAGGAGTTAGAACATCAATTTGCAACGTGTAAAATGAAGTAACAAGAGTTTTCCTGAAATAGATTAAGTTGACGGACACGATGGTGAACCAATGAATTGTAACATCAATAATAAAAAAAGGTTTAACCAATCATTTCTTCTATCGCTTCCTGCCACAGCTATATTTGCATCACACCATCGTTCTTAAGCTAAAAAAACCAAACCCTTTCAATCTCAATCTAATTTTTAACCTTCCCCTTTTTTTTCCTCTCCTCACAAATTACTCAATTTAAAATTGTAATCTTTTTGAGGAGAACGAGAAGGTGGTAGTACTATATTCCATAATGTTCGCGGAGGCGGATAGCATTCCTAGGGCAAAATATGGCAACATGATGCATTCTGATCCGAATCTTTCCTCCACCATGACCCAACAAACAGAGGAAGAGTATGGCATACGCAACAGCAGTGCATCTGCGGTTGGCACGGGCATGTATGATAGAATGAGTTGTGAAGGTTCACCAATGATGATGTCTCCTTGGAACCAAGCAACTCCATTTACTCAAACACAATGGTCTAGTGTTGAAGAAAATCTACCCCAAAATGGCCTTATTGGTTCCCTTGTTCGTGAAGAAGGTCATATTTATTCTTTAGCTGCCACCAAAGATCTTCTTTATACTGGTTCTGATAGCAAGAACATACGTGTGTGGAAGAATCTTAAGGAGTTTAGTGCATTCAAATGTAACAGTGGATTGGTAAAGGCCATTGTTATTTCAGGCGAGAAGATTTTCACAGGTCACCAAGACGGAAAGATTCGGGTTTGGAAAGTCTCCCCTAAGAACCAGAGCTTGCACAAACGCTCTGGAACGTTACCAACTTTGAAAGATATATTCAAGGCATCTCTCAAACCAAGAAACTATGTTGAGGTGAAGAAACACCGCAGTACTCTTTGGATCAAACACGCCGATGCTGTTTCATGTTTGAGCTTAAACGTTGAACAAGGGTTGTTGTATTCTGCTTCTTGGGACCGGACCATTAAGGTGTGGAGGATTTCTGATTCAAAATGTCTAGAATCGATCCCAGCTCACGATGATGCTGTAAACTCGGTGGTGTCAACAACGGAGGCGATTGTTTTCTCTGGATCAGCTGATGGGACAGTCAAGGCATGGAAGAGAGACCAACAAGGAAAACACACAAAACATACATTAATGCAAACACTAACAAAACAAGAGAGTGCAGTCACAGCTTTAGCTGTAAGCAAGAATGGTGCGGCTGTGTACTTTGGTTCGAGTGATGGTTTGGTCAATTTTTGGGAGAGGGAGAAGCAATTGAACTACGGTGGTGTTCTCAAGGGCCATAAGCTTGCTGTCCTTTGCCTAGAAGTGGCAGGGAGTCTTGTCTTTAGCGGATCAGCTGATAAGACAATATGTGTGTGGAAGAGAGATGGAAATATTCATACATGCCTTTCTGTACTAACAGGTCACACAGGTCCTGTAAAATGTTTGGCTGTAGAAGCAGATCGCGAAGCTTCAGAACGTTCAGACAAAAAATGGATTGTATATAGTGGAAGCTTGGATAAGTCAGTAAAAGTATGGGGGGTTTCAGAATCTTTCATTGACATGAACCAAATGGGTATGATGCAACAACAACATGTTATATCGCATTCTGAGGCTTTCATGTCTGATGGCAGTTTCTCTTCATCAGCTGGTGGAGCTAGCAGTCATCGACGACCCTAATCATGGTTTGTGATTTGGCCTTCAAAATACCAACTCTGTCTGAATAATTCATTTGTTTTACTGTTAATTTGAATGAAAAAAAGAAATAAAAAGAAAAATCTAGTTTTATGATGCAGTATTGTACAATATGGAGTTGAGTTTGACCTACTAATTTATTTTTTTGTTTATTATAAAGGTTTGTTGTAATTTTCTTATATTTGTGATGAAACCTGTAACTTTTTCAAACTTGAAAATAATTATGACTTGTTGTAAACTTAGTTAGTAGTGCATGCATCTCGTAATAATTAAGTGCTTTCTTGCATATTTTATTGTTGTTAATTCCATATAACAACAGTCACTAATACTATGCTGTCCTGAAAATTAGAAGGAAAAAAAACTGAAATTAAAGATAAATTTAATAATCCCAAGAAACTATATAAAAAATATATATACATAAATTATGTAAACATACATAAATTAATAAATGAATTATTTTAAGAAAAGCTTCTCATAACTAAATTCTGAAAAAAGAAGGGAGAAAATATGTGATAGCTTATAAAACTTTCGTGTAACTTTACTTTATAATATGAAACATCTTCATAAATATGAAACAATCTCATAAGAAATTGTTTTTTTTACAAAAAAAAAAAACTCTAACAATAAAATAAGTTGAACCAATGATGGTGTTTTGAAGAAATTATATTGTCATGAGACAATTATTTGTTTATATAGAGGTGGATATTTACAATCCTTTTTTATTTATAGGATTAAATAATTGACTGTATAATTTATTTAATTATGGTTTTATATTAATTGATTGTATTAAATCCTTTTTATTTTAGAATTAGAAACTTAAAAATTAGAATAAGTATATAATTTCTAAGCTTACTGAGAAAATACTAATTAGAAGTATCTTAATATATTTTTAGATTAAATTAAAATTGTCAAATTTTTTTGTTTATATGGGTGTTAAAATTAAAAAAAAAAAATGGCCGGGGAAAAAAACAAATAGTAAAGCGATGAGAAACGTGTGTTCACAAGATATATTGATAAAGAAGAAGTAAATCCATCTACTGGCCGTAATTGGCTGTGGCAGCCACACCCTCCTTATCCAAAATCTCCTCCTTCCTTAAAACTAAGCTTCACCTCTTTTGCTTCTCTTTTCTTTTGAGTCGCTTGCATCCCTTCAAACTCATCCATCCACAGGTATTCAATATTTTCTCTATTCCTCAATTCCGATCATTACCCATTTCTTGAATCTTTCTTCCCTTTCCTTTTTTTCAGCAAAAAGGAATGGCGACAGCAGCAGCAG
Organism: Camelina sativa; assembly: GCF_000633955.1. Classification (NCBI taxonomy): domain Eukaryota; kingdom Viridiplantae; phylum Streptophyta; class Magnoliopsida; order Brassicales; family Brassicaceae; genus Camelina; species Camelina sativa. The sequence goes on from NC_025693.1 coordinate 34,836,516, forward strand.
CACCAGCAGTGATCTCATGGGCAAGATCGGGCATTGTGTCCAAATCCGGACAAACCCAGCAGAAGAAAACTGAGATGAAAGTTTCTTACGTAACTGGACTGAATTCATATGGTGGTCTCAAGGCACAGAACAAGGTTGTCTCAATGGGATCACCACTCTGCACAGAACAGTGCTTTGCTAATGTTGTCATGTCTCTCAAGGGAAGAAGAGGCAGTGGAGGAGCCTTATCCACCACATGTAACGCCGTCGGAGAGATTTTCAAGATTGCAGCTATCATGAATGCTCTTACTCTTGTCGGTGTTGCTGTTGGATTCGTTCTTCTTCGAATCGAGACCTCTGTTGAAGAAGCTGCTGAAGCCGAGTAAATTTGCTCTTTTTATAAAATTATATATATAATTTTTGTTTATTGATGTTGTCAAGCTTCGGTATAACTTGATGGGATACAACATGTTACATTTGTTAATGAAGCTCTTTTCTTGGTACATGTTATTGGGAAGCCTCACTAAATAATTACTCTGCATCTACTTTTTTATGATCCATCGCCTCAATTGCTTCATATAATCTTGCTTTGTGAGGTAGCCATTTCAGCACTTTAATTGTTTACATAAGAGAGTTATTATAACGGTTAGGATACAAATCGTAAGCTAGCAAAATCATCTTAACTCAATAGAGATAAAGTTGAACAATATGAAGGAGCATTGAGGATCAACCATCGAGCTCGGGTTATTGAAACATTCATGTGTCCCCCCAATTGATGAAGTATATGGAACAAACGTGGGATCCATACTACTTATTCAAACATAACCAGCCCTTTCTCATCGTGCAACCAAAATATGAAGGCATCCCTTTGGGTTTGGGACCACCATTGGTCTCCCATGTATGGAGGAGACTTAATCGAGTTGAAAGTTTGAAGGATGATGCGGGTGTTTGGATCTCTGCCACACAAGAATTGGAGGATCTAGCAATTGCATACTATCAAAGGCTCTATTCCTTGGTAGATGTGGATGAAGTAGTAGTAGAGAGCTTGCCACAATTGGGTTTCCCTTCGCTAACAGAGACGGAGAAGACATTCTTTGGCTAAATCGTTTACAGAAGGGGAAGTGGAAGAAGTGGTGAGAAGCATGGGGAAGTTTAAATCAATTCAAAACAAAAGTGGTTTGACAAGCTCCCACCTCCATACATGTTGTCTTTGATCACGTTGATTAAGCAATACTCCAACAGTTTGGTTAAACTTAAACATCTTAGCTCTTGACCGAGTCGATGGAACCAGCTGGTGTGACGTACAAAAGCATCATCAACTAAAAGCTCATCCTCCGGTCACGTTTTTCGTTAGCTTCAAACTCCTCCTCGGCTACAAACTCTTTGTCACGTTCCAAGTCCTTTCTTCGGTTCCAAATTATTTCGGTTCGGTTCATCTGAACCGATCGGTTAACCGAAACCACAACAAAACCCTAACTTTTTCTAATTCTAATCTAACCTAACCTAACCTAACCTAGCCGTCGTGAATCCGACTCTTCGATGACAGATTGACAGGATTTCTTCTCCTTCTCATTCTTATTCTTACCCTTGTTCGTCTTCTTCTTCTTCTTCTTCTTCTTCTTCTCCTTCTTCTTGTTGTTCTTCTTCTTCTTCTTCCTCCTCTTCGTTCGATCTCTTCTTCTTCATATCATTCGGTCGAATCTGCGATGTTCGCCTTTAAGATATTGTCGCCGGTGTGTCTCCAGCTCGTCGATTCGTCGGAGGAAGCTCTTCTCTTCGTTGTTCAGAAAAATCTCAATTTTTGTTTCTTTTGCTAACAGGCCTAAATTTAGATTCAGGCCCAGTTTTTAAAGTTAAATTGGTCCAAAAATTTCGTTCTGATATATAACTGGCCCAATAGTCTTTTTTTTTTTTTTACAAAAGTAATCGAACTTTTAAAAAATACAAAATCGGTAATTCGGTTTTAATCCTCAAAACTGAAAACCGAAATAACCAAACCAAATTTTATTTCGGTTAGGTTCTGTGACATTTTTTAAAAATCGGAATAAACCAAAAACTGAAATAACCAAACCAAATAAATCGAATAAACCGAAGTCCCAAAGCTACCCTCTTCCATTGATCCTAGCAAAAATACACATGACCTTATTTTGGTAACTCTTCTAACTTACGAGGTCAGACAGAGATAACATCATCAAGTCCCACTAACCACGTCTAACCCAAGTTGTTGTAATACTCAGGCCATCTGTAAGACTATAACACCTCATCCTGAATTCTAATCCCTCGGCCACAGGCTGAATGGTGATACCATCTTATTGGATAAATAAATTTTAGTAAAATTTTTGACGACGGTTCAACTTCCTACTTAAACATTCTAAAACGCAGTTTTAACAGACGTTTAATATGATTTTAAAGCATTCAATCATATAACCATAATAATAAGAACATATCTTACCTTGACATATATTTTATAAGTTCATAGTCTCTAGATCGCGTGTCATCTAACTATAATCCGGTCCACCCGATCCAGCCACCAGGCCGGTTCATGTTTTCTTTGGACCTTGTGCTAACATTTCTTTTTTTAATTAATTTGGATGTCTTATTTGCAGATTTGAGAAATTTGAATTTTTTTTTTCAAAATATCAAATATTAAATATCTAAAATCTTTGCCGGGCCTGCCAGCCATCAGTGAACCATCATTTACTGCTCCTTAGTCACACAACCAACCACAGGAGAGAAAGCTCAGCCAAAAATAGCTCAAGTTTTGTCCTATGTTTATTTCATAATCTCAATCGCTTGAATCAATACTTCTGATATTCTCTTATATCTAAAAAAAATATATGAATTTAATGGTGTTTATTTAAGTTAAGATTTTGAAGGTCTATTCTAAGGGGGGTGTATTGAAATAATGATTTTGGAGGATTTGATGGGATTTAGAAAATTTGAAATTTTGATAGATTTTAGGGAAGTTGATATGATTTATAGTAAAATTCTTTGAAATCCCACCTAAAACCATGAGATTTGGATTTGTGTATTTTTAACTAAACAAATCCTCTCAAATCCTCCAAAATCCCTACAACTTATTAAAATCCAAATCCACAAACTGTTTTGAATAACAGTGGATTTTAAAGTAGATTTTAAAATCATCATTTCAATAACAGTGGATTTCAAGAGACTTTTTAAAATTCATGATTGAATAACATAGGATTTGTAACTTTTACACAAATCACTTAAAATGTCAAGTTGAATACACCCCCCTAAATTGCTTTAGTTAACGAATAATTAATGTTGTTCTTTGTTCAACAACGAATATCTATCATAAGATATGTTTTTTCATTGACTATTTAATATGATTTATATATCTACAATTTTACTAAAAAATCTTATAGTTGATGCAATATAAGATCATTTCCAATGGAATATTTTTAGCAAATTTCTCAACTTAGAAAGGTGAAAAAATAAATCAAAAATGTTAACTAAGTTAAAAATAATCCTTAGCTAAAGATTTTGAGAACTGATCCTTAGTTACCACGCATCAATCATTGAGTTAAAGATTAATGAAAGGAAAATGATCTTTATCAACTATCTTATGGAATGGTTGAAAGTAGCTTTTGATTTTTTTCAAAAGCAATTATTCGTAAACCTAATTAGTTTTAATGAAAGGAAAATGATAATAATTCAAATGAGGTCATAATAACATCACAAGACCAATAAAAATAGTAATAAGAAGTAGACCAAAAAAACAAGAAATGCTAATAAAGACAACAAAAGGATGACAAAAAGAAACTTCAATATTCCTATTAATAATTACATAGTACATTTCAAAAATAAACAATTAAAACTTACACCTAACGGAGAGTTAATACTTTATTCTTTCGAAGTTTGAAACAAAATATAAATACACTTTATTTACTAAAAAAAAATTAAATAAAAAATATGTTCCTTCTCACACAAATTAAACAAGTGACNNTTTTTTTTTTTTTTTTTTTTTTAATATAGAGTACTAGTACTAGTATTTATCTAGTCTCGAGATTCGCTTTATCTCCTGCTAACTTCTTTTTATCATCTTCTCTATGTCGGTTTGATTTGGAAAACTTTCTGCAACTAAAAAATAAGAAAAAGAGAGATTCCTAAAGTTTCATCTCAAAGATCCTTTCAAAAAGAAAAAACCAATAAAAGAATGGTTGAAACTGGACACCATCAACATCCACCGGCACCGGCTGCAGCCGGTTATCCGCCGGTTCCATCCATGGCGGTTAACAGAGGACCAACTTGGGCTCCGGCTGAGCAACTTCATCATCTTCAATATTGCATCCACTCTAATCCTGCTTGGCGTTAAGTCTCTCACTACAACTTTTTGTTGGTTTACTTTATTTTTTGGATTCAGATGTAAAAAAAAACAAAATTAAAAAATTTATTAGTATTTGTTTCAAAGTCAAAAGTTACAAATAAGAATTCACTTCTGTCTCTCTCCTTAACTGCTTTCTGTTGTGTCTTAATTTGTTTCCTAAAAGAATATTTTAGATCTCAGAATCTGATTCGAAGCTTTTTATTTCCTCTGTTTTGACTTATATATATATATTTTAGCTTGTGTGTTGGGACTAATTAGCTTTTAAACTATTTATAAAATCTTTTATAAATTGTTCATGAGACATACTACTAATTGATTAAGATTAAAGAAACGGTGTGGTTATTATTACCTTTTTTTAATTTTATGAAGTTATTGGTGAATCCAAAATGCTACAAGGAGCTGAATCCCTAGAAGTTACTAGTGTTTAATCATTACAAGAAATGCCATATTAAGGGATTTTATAACATGAGGATTCTATTATTCTTTCCTTTTAAGAAGTATTTTTTGTTTCATTTCCATTAACAATTCGCGTTTTGTTACAGATGAGACGGTTGTACTGGCTTTCCAGCAATACATCGTTATGCTCGGGACTACTGTCTTACTTGCCAACACACTTGTGCCACCAATGGGTGGAGATGCTGTATGTTGTGGTTTTGGTTTTTGATCCGTTTTTTATCGAATGTTCTCTAAAGGTATTTATAACGGGACTGTTTGGTGTTTTGTCAGGGTGATAAAGCGCGGGTTATTCAGACTATATTGTTTATGTCTGGAATAAACACGTTGCTACAAACGCTTATAGGGACTAGGCTTCCAACGGTTATGGGAGTTTCGTTCGCATACGTTCTTCCTGTATTGTCTATCATCAGAGATTACAACAATGGTCAATTCGATTCTGAGAAACTGGTAAAAAAAGCTCGGTGTACTGTATACTTCCACGCTACTACTTGTGCTTTTCGTTTTCTTGTTTATTTACTTTGATATATATGCTGTTTTTGCTAACAGAGATTCCGGCATACGATGAGAACCGTACAAGGGTCCTTAATCATTTCTTCATTCGTAAACATCATCATTGGATATGGTCAGGCATGGGGGAACTTGATAAGGTGATATATATATAAATTCAATACAAGATTGCTGGTCCACAAGATGATGGAAATCTAATGATCTTGGTTTTATTCAATGCAGAATCTTTACTCCCATCATTGTTGTGCCAGTGGTTTCTGTTGCGAGCCTTGGCCTGTTTCTTAGAGGCTTCCCATTGGTAACAGTTTCAGCTCAGCTTTAACAACTTAAAAGATCTTTTTTTTTTCTAGTAGATCATTAATGTGATATTTTTGGACTTTTTAACAGCTTGCGAACTGTGTGGAGATCGGTCTACCAATGCTGATTCTGTTGATCATCTCGCAGCAAGTCTGGCTCTTTGCGCTATATGTATATATGATTGTGATTGTTAAGATATATAATATTGAGAATCTTTGTTGTCCATCTTGCAGTATGTTAAACACTTCATCCCGAGGATTTCTATGATACTTGAAAGATATGCTTTACTTGTTTGCTTGGCTCTCATATGGGCTTTTGCTGCTATCCTTACTGTTTCTGGAGCTTATAACAATGTTCCGGTTGCGACTAAACAAAGTTGCCGCACGGACCGTGCCTTTCTTATCTCCTCAGCTCCCTGGTAGGTTGTCCTTGATTCTTCTTCTCTTCTCGTCTAAGGTCTAAATATCTGTCTGTAACTCATTTTGCAGGATCAGAGTCCCATATCCGTTCCAGTGGGGGACTCCCATCTTCAGAGCTAGTCATGTTTTTGGAATGTTTGGTTCTGCCATTGTCGCATCTGCGGAGGTAGAAATATTCTTGTCTTAAAGATTCTTACATATATTTCATCTTGTTACAGGCTTTTAAGTTATGTATATCCCAATTTTTTTTTAGTCTACCGGAGTATTTTTCGCTGCATCTAGACTAGCAGGAGCAACAGCGCCTCCAGCACATGTCGTCTCTCGTAGTGTCGGGCTGCAGGTTTTATTCTCACACACTAAGATAGGAAAGTCTTAAATCTTTTCATTTTCTATCCTCTCTTCTTGTTCTGAGTATTTTTCCTTATAGGGTATCGGTGTGCTCCTTCAAGGAATATTTGGTTCCATTACTGGCAATACTGCGTCTGTGTAAGTTCTAAAATACATCTCCGCGCTATATGTTGTACAAAAGGAAGTATGATTCATCTTGATCATATATATACAGGGAAAATGTTGGTCTCCTTGGCCTCACACGGATAGGGAGTCGAAGAGTGGTGCAGGTTTCAACGGGTTTCATGATATTTTTCTCCATATTTGGTTTGTCTTTCACTCCCCAATCAGTCATCTTGACTAGGGTTCTGTTTATAGAAAGTAGCCATTTTGGACTTAAGATTTGTGTGTGTTTTCAATGATCGTCAGGAAAATTTGGCGCCCTCTTTGCTTCTATACCGCCTCCAATCTTTGGAGGCATATACTGTGTACTACTTGGAATTGTTGGTGAGTCATGTTGTATATGAATCTACACTTCCTAATTTCTAGCTAAAGTGAGGGCTACTACTAATACTATTGTTATGTGATTGGCACAGTTGCTGTTGGAATATCTTTTATACAGTTTACTGACACCAATTCGATGAGAAACATGTATGTCGTCGGTGTCTCTCTCTTCTTAAGTCTCTCGATCGCCCAGTACTTTTATTCCAACACGTCAAGAGCAGGATATGGACCGGTACGAACAGCCGGTGGATGGGTAAGCCTCTCAGTGATCTGTTGGTCTAATGACAATTGTTTAAATTAAAACACCAGTTTATGTTTTTGCAATTCTGTGTGATTTTTTCTTAAAAGGTATTTTAGATTGTTAAAAGATGGTAATGTTTTTTGCAAAGTGTAGATGCAAAGATCACACTAAGCACAAAAGCACAGTGACTTGCAAACAATTATTTATCGTATAAAGTTCCATTAACTGTGTCCTGTAAAGTTTACAATACTTATACTATATGATGTCCTAATACAATTTTGTGGTAACTTGTGGTGCAGTTCAACGATATACTTAACACATTCTTTGCTTCGGCTCCATTGGTGGCGATCATTCTGGCGACCATACTAGATAACACATTGGAAGCTGACCATGCTATTAATGAAAGAGGTATCCCATGGTGGAAGCCTTTCCAGCACAGGAAAGGCGACAGCAGGAACGAGGAGTTCTACAGTATGCCCCTTAGAATCAACGAGTACATGCCGACACGGTTCCTCTAAAGGCTGCTCCGTGAAGGTTTCTTCTGTATGTGGAAATGTAAGATATGTGCAGATCATGTAGCTTCACAAGGTCAAAATTTAATCCAAGGAATGCAAATGAAACATAAGGCTTTCGATGGAGAAAGCTATTTTGTTAACTGTCATGTTACCCAATTATATGCTTCCTTTCTTGTCAGTAACTTACCTTTTTTTTTTTCTCGACACAGAGTACTTAACCTTTAGTTTGGTGTACTTACCCTTTTTAGTTTGGTGTTCATCCTTCATACAGTATATTAACTTGCGGATATAAGAAGGGGAAGTTGAAAAGATACAATTATGGGATGCACTTCCTAACTGAACATTAAAAGTATGCATTTTTCGTTTTATATATTAAGCCAATCAATGTCTACAATAGTAAGTTTGATCCAAAGTTTGTTCCAAAAAAAAAAACAGATCTTAGGACATATGATGTGCATTGATTAATGTTTGTGCAATATCAAATTATTTATGTGTACATTATTAGCTCTTTTGGTTTTGAGCTCCCACCTCCCAATTTTAGTCTTTGTTGTGAATGTTTGTTTTGGGGATAAACAAAAATTTTACCTTAAAATGACATTCTTTGTGAAACCGAAAGAATATACGAATATAGTTTAGATTAGTCGAATACTTGTGTTATCTTTAAATCAATGGCTATTATGAAATTTTATAGGTAGATTTTGATCATATTGTTAGAAAACGTCTTTAATCTATGGGTCGTAGTCTGAAAAGGTTGTAGTATGTATTTTCTTTCACAAAATAAGAAAATATTTTCTCAAAAGCAAAGCTACACTGGGAGTCACGCGCCACAAGCGAGAGTGGGGAAGGAAGCTAAGTAGCTTAGTGGATGCCACTTAACACACAAATGACAACGTTGTTTTCCAATTTCATGTTTACGCTATAACTTCAGACAGAACCTGAAAAAGTGAGTTCGCTCAAAGACCAAAAATAACCAAAAGTTACCATCATTTTTATTTATTAAATTAAAGTAAAAATCTGAATTCTTAATTACTACTAGTAGTTATTAGTTTTGTTTTTATATAATTATTAGTGTTGTCGTCGTTCTCGGTCCAAATTTGACCTGAAGTATCTTGTTTCTGATAGATTCTCTCTAGCTCTTGTCCTTTTTTTACAGACCCTTAAGGTCTCTCTCCTGCAGGTTAATGCACTGTCTTCACCATTTCACTTCATTTTTTCTAAACATAATAATTTATTTTCCTAAAAAAATATTAAAATTTAATATTAAATTTTTTTCTCAAAGCTCACCATTTAAGAAGGCGGCAAATTCTTCTTCCCATTATTAACATTAGAGTGGTCTCTCCTTCTTCTATTAACAATGGCGTCAATGCCGTTGTACTGGCAACCACCACCAGCCACGGAGTATCCACAACACTCATCCTCCGTCTCCTCCTCCGGCAACCCCACCATTGGTCCTTTTATCGCCGTCTTTATCGTCGTCACTGTTCTCTGTGTTGTTGCTAGCGTTATTGGACGGCTTTGCTCCGGCAAAACCATCTTAGGGTATGGAGACTACGATATGGAGAGATGGGCTGAGAGTAGATGTGGTTCTTGTATCGACGGCCACATCATTCCCCACCGGCCGTCTCCGTCGCCTCCTCCTCCTCCTCCTCGTCAGCCTTTGCACCACACTTCCTCGGGCGTCTCAGCTGAATCTGAAGGACACGTGGCAGATCTAGATGAAACTGATGGAGAGAAACAAGACTCTTTAGACCATGAACCTCCAACACAAACACCATCCTCAGCTCATTCTTGATTAGTTTCCCTCTAGCGTTCGATTCTTTTTCGTGTTGGTTTAAAAAGTTAGCGACTGTAATTGAAAATTCACGAGTTCAATCCCAAAGCGGTCAAAGTTATTGAAAATGGCGCTCTCAGATTTTGTTTTTTCTTTTTGCACTTTTTATCTTTTAGTTATACTACAGTACTATTTAATTTCTCTTGTGAATAAGTGGTTTATACCGAAGATAAAAGAAACGAAGGGACGTATATATAAAGAGAATAATACAGAGAGCTTGCTAAAGTGCTTTAATCAATTTATTGATTCTGATTCGTTGATGCACCAAACTAATTAAGAAGATCGTATGTACATGTACAAGAAAGATAGAGCTGTGGCTGTATATAAAATCAAGGAAATATACATAATTTAATAAGCTTGTAATGTACACTTTGATTTGTAGCCGTTGATTTCATTGATTCTTTACGTTTTTTTTTTCCTGATATTTTTGCTCCATCTTTAGATATAGGCCCAATATTCCTTGCAAACTTTGATGTGTTAAGAAATATATTACGGTGACGGTTTTGTTATATTCTCAACCAATCGTGAGGTCATTGATACAGTGACAATCAACTTCTAAATGTTTTTTTTTCCATACAAAATCTGGTTACATGCCATATTGCCATATAGATTGTAGTTTGATTATTGCAGTTAAAAAACTGATTTGATTGTCTAATGGATTTATATAATGAAGTACATACGCTCTTCTTTATTGTCTAATTAATACATAAAATATAGAAATGAATAATTTAAAATCTTGACATGTTCCCCTTCATTTGGTATGAGATTGGTGCTAGACAAAATCTAGACCATGAACATTTTGCATCCAGAAAATTTATGATTATTTTTTCATACCTAATCAATGAAATTATCAATTATGGATGATTAGAAGAATCAGGAACTTGATCATTGATTTAACGGACTTGTAATTCATGCATGTTTGTTGCCTAATTGCAAATGGAAAGTTAATCTAATTACGCTTTCCACCGAGGAATTCTAAAATTATGAAATTAATGAGTTAATTTACTGTGTAATTTATGTTGTCGAGTTGATCTTAATAAATTGGTTTGTTCAATCACCTTACTCTCTATGCCTTCTACCTTTTTGAATAGTTTGTCTTTAAAATTGCTGGTTGATATTGTTTCATAAAAAAATGAGCGGAAGAACTATATATGACTTCGACACACCACTTGACTATTGTGAACTGAATAGTCTGAATGGGATACCCACCATGCACCATCAGTGGATAATCCATACTTTGAGAACAACCCATTGATCATTACCATCTTCCAACACATGTCATTCAGTAGAAGGCAATCTGAAAGATCCAATCAAGCATCTTCAAGATTGGATAACCGAAACACCTTCAATATCAACAGGGTGACTGAAGACGCTAAGTGGATGAGGCTATTCAGATTCGTACTACAAGATCAAACCAAATTATATATGAAATATCTTTAATTATGATCAGCTATGTAAAGCGATGAGCAGTTTTTTTTAAAAAACAAATGAATTAGAATCAAACACCAACAGAAAAAATGACATACAAGAAAGCCAACTTTCTTAGTTGGAGCTTGGACAAGTTTAAATTAGAATCTATATGAAAACCTAATAACAGTATTTTCAGTTAGAGTTTGACTTGATAGAGAAGTACAGATGGAATTACCGGAATATCTTTTATATATAATGTCTGCAGCATTTCTAAAATGACATGTCTTCTAAGAAGAACGAAATAAACATCTGTAGTTCGAGACTTAATTCTGAGTAGATGTAACAAGATGGATAGTCACACTAACGCATATATATAGCAAAATTAATGTGAACAAGAAATGTTCATAATTTCTACAAGCTTCTGAACGCAAATCAACCACACAAGAGAGAAGAAGAGACTTGGTCCTTCACATAACTAAATTGAACAAAAAAATAAATCTTTTTTTACTTTTGGCTTTAGAATAGTGAGTTTAGAAGGCGAATCTTCCTATTTGCATGTAAGGCAAGAAAGTCTTCTTCTTCAAATCTTTTGTCTCTGCCTTCTTAGCCATGTAATGGAACTCATGGGCGGAGACAGATGATGACCCTTTTCCTCGTGAACTCGAGTTCTTGGTGTCTTCTTGCTTCCTAAACAAACCCGAAAACGTCTTTACGGAATCTTTGTTATGCCTTGATCTTCCCTCTGATGCGCTTCGGAACAGAAGAAAGTCTTTTAGCCTCCACTTTCTTGAGGAAGAAGATGACTTGCAAGACACACAAGTTGATGAAGATGTGGACGGATTAGAAGAAGTCAAAGACCCTTTCCTCTGTTCTTGTACCTCTCTCTGTTGTTCTTGTTCTTGTTCTTCCCATGGATAAGCCGAAACCCGGAAAGGAGAAAGTGATCGGGCGACTCTACGGCTCGAGTTTTGACGTCTCCCTCTCCCTCTCTCTTCTTCTACGCCGTTCCGAGCTTTATCCATGGCGACCTCAAAAGGATCCACCTGTACCGGTTTCTTTCTTGGGGAGAAAGCTTTGCGGATAATGTCTTTACCATGAGCAATAGGCGATCTTGGAGACCTTGGAGATAAAATCTGAGGCTGATGATGATGATGTTCTAATTGTAAATACGGAGGAGGCTTCAAGGGTTTGATTTTGCCTCCATCAAAAAGCTCTTCAGCAAAAAGTGACGTCGTCTCGAGCTTCTCACCGATCTCGAAGGCGAAATCATCAACAGTATCATCTTCGTCGTCATCATCGATGATCTTCCTAGGGGTTCCAGGAGTGTCTTCCCAATCAAAAGGAACCGTAAGACGGTCGGAGAAGTTGAATCTTGATGCGGCCTCATCAAACTCTCTATAAAACTCTGTGATTCTTCTAGGGCTTGTTGGTGCGCTTAAGAAGCAACCAGTGAATTGCCTTGGTGAAGATGGAGCAGTCAAACTCATCACTTCCATTGTTTCTGATTTCCAATGAGTTCGGAGATGGTCTCAAGAACAATGAGATGAAGGGAACTAAAAAGGATCATTAAAGGAAGGTGAGAGGAAAGAAATAAAGAGAGCTTAGACCGTTTTCGCTGACCAAACATTATGTAATATTAAAAAAAACAACTTTTGGCAGGACATAAGCAATTGCAATTATTAAATATTTTTGTTTGTAATGACTTATACATTTTATTAGTTTTTGTTTGTATACCTCCTCTATTCGAAGTAAGACAAAATACATTTTGTTTCAATACGGTTATCCTTATCCCAAAGCTACGAATGTTCTCTCCTCAAAATTAACCTCTTTCCCTTAAGAAAGTTGGATTAGTAATTTAGGTTTTGAACCAAAGGAATAGAAAAGAGTGTAGCAATGCTAATAAGATATTTTTGTTAACACTCGGTACGATATTTTTTGTATAAGTTGTTAAGATATACCATTTTATAATTTGTTTTTCCTGTTAACATTACAAAACAACTTATTGAACCCAACCAATATAACCCAAAATATACCAATATATTGTATATAAGTTAAAATTGACATTCTTCTAGCACGCATAACGCATTCAAGTTAAGACTATCCAAGTAGTTCTTATATTTAACATAGCGTAGCAGATAACAATATTATAGATGGAGTGTCTATATCAATCGGTGCGAAGTCGTATGTTAGACAGTAAGACTATTGAATTAAAAAGACAAAAAATTATTAAAAAATTTAAATCTTGGAGGAGAGTTGTAACCAAATAGATTGATTTTTGTTGGAAATATTCCGAATTGATAATAAAAGTAAACGATTATAACGTAACAGGCCGCCTTTGCAGACCGCATGTGTCGAAATAAAGTTGTTTAGTATAAAAGATTGGAATATATAATGATGAATGGTGATGACCCACTTCATCTTTTTGAATTTTCAATCAAATTCGTAGTCGGCATTGACCACATGGTTGTTGTTGGACCTTTCGAAAGCATATTTTAAGATCACGAGGCCAATTATAACCTGTGGTCCTAATAAATAAACATTGATTCAAATTAGTATTCAGTCACCAAACGAGAAGACTTTTGTGTTCTACGTAGAATTTGTTTTCACACGATCCATCTAGATACTCTTGATAGTGGCTAAACATGCAAATATATATATTACCAATACGTTTTATTAGCATGCGACAATAAATGTATTCTAACAAGAATTTAATGCAACTTCAATTGGATATTGTAAAGTAGTATTTATTAAAAAAAAATATGAACAACAATTTCAAATGAAAAAACACAACTACGATTGTTTTTAGATAGCTTATGATGTTGCTAGTATTCAAATCATTATATACTTTGTCGGTAGAGAAGCTAGTAAGCTACACATGATATCTAAAAGGGCTCGAGGTTTTTTATCAACACCATCATGTGGTTTCTTTTACCTTGTCTTCTAAATTACAGACATTGTCCCTATTCAGAGTCCTCCACTATGAGAAGGTGAAACAAGAGTGATTCACAAGAGTTACTTATTTTTATTTTTTCTGTGAGCAACTAGAGCTTCCATGATGCTCTCGACCCACCTGCCACACACACACACATTCAAACCCATAGCAAATCCAGGTGACGATAATACTCAATCGCTAAGTTATGTGAAAAGAGGACTCAGTTCAGAGCCTAGTTGACATGTTCAAAAACATATGAAAAGATTAAGATATATTACCCTTCAAGTCCCGGTGCCTCTGGGTAGTACACGTTTTTCAATCCTAGTCGTCTTGCAGCTGAAGCAGTTGTCTCTCCAATACAGGCAACGTGATTACTCCATTGCTCATCATTTTGAATCAGATTCAGCCAGGCCCTGTCGAAATCAAGTAAGCGATGGACCAAACCCACTCGACCATATTAGAGAGATTATATGAAAGACGTTTTGCTGCACCAATAACGGGTGATCAAAAAACAGACAGATGATGAGTTGCAATAGGATGATAACTGATGGCGCATACCGAATTGCTGAAGGTGAAGCTACAGAAAGAACAGGAGCAGACAGTGCCTCTTTCAGGAGCACCGTATCAACATTATGTACAGGAACCTAGCAAGATTAGAAAAAAAAGAAGAAAAAACTAACCATTAACCACGGACAACCCATATGAAAATGATGGCTAAACCAAATTATATATGCAATGAATTACTTTTTACTAGTAAGTTTAAAGACGGCTTACTGTTGTATATGTATTCAGCCTGGTAACTTCAAACCCACGATTGGACAACCCTTCCTCTACGGTTCATATGTCAAACATGAAGCAGAGTAAAGATGGTGAGTCAATCTAGAATGATATTAAAATAAACTAACTTTACAGTTAGCTATCTTCACTTATGTTTCTGGCCAACACATATTTAGTCATTAGTTCATGTGCCAGGGATTAATGCACACATCTACATGGAAATAGAAAGAGCAGAATGTACAATTGCTTTTCAACCTTTGGAATACTATCATTTTGAACATGAAAGCCAAGTAATAAATGTAATTTACTAATCTACTTCTCCCGGTATAGCATTACTGCATATCTCCATCAAGGATATGCAATACTTATGCAACTGCATAATAAAATTGTACAGAATATGAATCATATATTCTATTTTGATTATTCAGTCCTAATCTTTTTTTCCTATGTGGTCAACACAATAAGCTCAATTGAATTGAGAAAACCTAACAACACACACCAATATCATTGCCTGCTTTTAGAGAAGACGGGTATAAGACAGAGGACCTTTTGCCAACTTTCTCTGGGAGCTCCGAAGCCAAGACTTTACCAGTTGCTGAAATAATTAAAACAAAGAGAATGAACCAGCCAAGACTGTAACACTGTATGTACGACCACTCATACATTTCCTATATATATATAGGAAACACATTAAAAAATACATGAACATTGATAAGGGAATGCCACGGAGACCAAATTTTACCTTGCCTCAATAATAATTCATCATCTCATAAACCTATATATGATCTTAGATGCTCTATAATTTATGGAAACAAACTATGACAAGGGTTACAGGGCACATGATCCATAGTCTCATAGACCAAGCATATATAACGATGATATCGTAAATTCCTACATAAGTAAATGTTTGAAGATGCACAGGTTGCAGATATAAAGAGTAAATTGGAGTGTAATATTGTGTCTAAATTGAAAGTTATGGAACTATGACAAGGTTTATAGGTCACATCATTCATAATCACACAAATCAAGCTCGAGGGTTTCAAACGCATCCATCCAACCAATTGGTGCATATCTAACGATGATATTGTAAACTCATACACTAGTAAAATGCTTAAAAATGGACAGGTTGCAGATATAAAGACTAAAATGGAGTGTATAGAAATTGTGTCTAAATAAAAAATTAAGTTACCTTTTGATGGCGTAAAGGCAACGTTAAGCAATCCTTCTGTCGACTGTCTTGCCTCTTCAAATACCCTGGCTGTTCCAGCTCCTACTACACCTATTTGCACTTTTGGGTAGCTAGCTGCCCTAAGGAATGGAGACCAACGACGTTTAACTCAAGGGAAAAAGGGTATGACCAGAAAAGGCTCAAAACTTATTATGTAAACCTCGTTATTTACAGAGTTGCATCATAAATAAATATGTGTGAAGAATTGAAGATTACACATATATCTGTATACCTAAATAAAAACCTAGACTACTCCAATTGCCTTTTCCTATGAATAACAGTGACAATAACAATGACAACTCGAAGAGTAAACTCACTAAGTCACTAGCAACAGATTCCATATTAACAAAGTTTGCTCAGAGTAGCTTAGACATTTCAGAAACTCTTAAGATTAGAGGATAGCCATTGTTTCTGTCTTCTGACAAAACATTACTAACAGAAACAGTTCAAAATTTCACAACAAACAGAGAGGGAAACGGGTCAAAGAACCAGGGCTTACTTCCATGCGTCAAGAAAGACAGAACCTGCTTCTGGGGATGTTATAATGATCCAATCAAAGCTCTTATCTAGCAAAATAAAACGCAACACGTCAGAATACCAAAAAATCTGCACCGCAATACAACTCTGGAGCTTTTTTCTTAATTGTAATAACAATCTTGAAATCCAAATAAAACATAGGCATCCAGAAACATCTATTAAGCATAACATAAACCCATAAGATGAAGCAAAACCCGCATAAGCATATGAAATCTTTATAGCTTCCAAACAAAACAGCCAAAGTATTAGAAGTCACTAAATCAAGCTACATAAGAAAAATCACCACTTAATACAGAAGCAAGCCGATGAAAATCAGGTCCTTGCGCATGTTGTATCAAGGGAAGCTCTAAAGATGATATCCCATGTTTCTCCTGCCATCAAGAGAATAAAAATCTATTAGCTAAATTTGTGCACAATTTTAACATAACCTCACTACATTTTATATGATCCTGAAACTAAAATTACTGACAAAAAGTTTCAAGTGGCAGTAACCAGATTCTTGAAATTAGCCTATAGCTGTATTATATAATAACTTTAGTTCAAAATTGCAATTTTTTTTTTCTTTTGGGGATTGGCGAGAAGGGTATGAAGTGCATACCAAGGCTTTGATGATTTGTTTGTTCTTGCCTCGTTCTCGGGTTACGACCACCTGCGGGACCGAATTGGAGATACTAGACGATGTAACGGAGGAAGAAGATGCATTTCGAATTAGGGAAGGAGAAGCGAGAACTCGAGAGTGGAGGTGCGAAGAAGACGATAATGGTGGTTGAAGAGATAAGAGAGACGAGTGAGGAAGGAGCATCGCCATTGGAGAGGGAGATTTTGATCTCAACTTTTAGGTCTTCTGTGATTTAGGAAATTTTAGAGTATCTAAACGAAACCCTCCGACTCAGACAGAGGGTTCACATCTTTTTTTTTTTTGTCGTTACATGATGATCAGTAATAAATAAAAAATACAAAAACTTTTTTAAACTTTAAGTTGAGAGATTTAGCCATCTAAGATTTTACAACTTTGTGCTAAACAATTCAAATTAAGATGAGTAACATATTCAAAAAAAATCCTTGCAAATTGTACTCTTTTAAGATTTAGTTGCCCTCTTGGCGTATACGAACTTACTAACTAACGGTAGGGAGAGAGACTTAGCAATCGTTATATTGGAAAAAGTTAGAAACCTTCACATATATCATTCAATGGCTTCTTATGATCCCACACGAACAAAATCCAAAGCAAAAGTACATATTTTAATCTCAAAAGTTAGTTTTATCTTTTAATCTAACACAATGAAGAACCTTTTTCTCCCTCTCTCTCACCTTCCTAACTGAGAGAGCTCAGGTTCAGCCAACAACATATCTTGCAGCAGTTTTGCATCCATGTATCTTCCACTACTTCTGCAAGAAAGTAAATGTGATATTTATGGATCAGAGAACTGATATGGAAAAAGTAAAAACGATTTCGTTAGGGTAGATAAAAAAAATTGGGAGAGATGTAATGTAACTGGCAGATGTTGAGTTGCTTATGATGAAGAGCGAAATCATGACCGACATAAGTGACAACCAAACTACCAGCATCAGGATGAGGCCAGCTTCTTGAAACAGGGAACCGGAGTATGAAGGTTCCCGGTTCTTGGCCTTGAAGCGAATGTTCTGCTTCTTCCTTGGTGATGAATCCTTGGACCCATTTAGGCGACGAACAACACCACATTTCGCTTATCAAGCCACGGGATATGGAGTAAGCAACAGGGAACAGCCAACACCACATGTTCTCAAAATTCTCTTGAGTCATGTACTCGTCGTAGTAGCATCCTGATATTCTCCTTAGAAGCTCAAAATCCTGGTGGGTGAGAGATCTACTGCTGCATTTTGATATCCTCATGAAATGTTCTTCAATCTCATAGACCACATTATCCCAATGAACATGTTGTTGATTGTTCCGAGACATCGATATCCATGCACTTGTACCTTGGCCTATTAGCTCTCTTGCCATGTTGATTTGATTGCTGAAATTTGCGGGAAAAAAAAAATATAACTTCATTTCACAATAAAGATTCATTCTTTGTTTCTTCTCTGTTAAATGTAAATTATTACCTATGGTGGGAACATCCAGAGTAGAGAGAAACCTGATTTGCAAATTTCAAAACTTGTTCGTCTGATGAGTTGTTTGTGATTTCCTTTAGAAGTAGAGCTTTATCTTTTAAGTTTCCAAGGCAGTATCTAAAGATGGTGGAATCAGAGATTGTATGTCTCATTTCCACGTTTTCTGGTGAGTTATACTCTTCGTGCAATCTCATACCATTTCCATCCTCAAACTTCTCTCACAACAAACAATGCAGAAACGGTAGAGGTTGTTAGTATAAGATATGCAACAAAAAAAACATTATGAAAAGAGAGACGCACTTTATACCTGTCTTGAGGTTTGGGGATAAGAGTTGCAATGCTGATATGATTCCTTTCTCCCAGAGTCACTTTCTTTGTCCAACCTGATTCGTTTAACTTCACAAGTGTTGTTATGTAGAAGGTCTGGTGATTCGGTACTTGATGGATGGTCAATATTGGCCAACCTTTTCGGTAGCGGCCGGACATCAGGACTGATCGAAATGCAGCGGATTGGATTTGAAACAGCTTGAAGGAAAGGATAATCTTTGGCATTTCGTATTCCAAATTTTATCCAGAACAATCTGTTATCATTCTTGGAGGAAAGCTGGAAAACACGATAAACTAGTCAAACTTTTTTCTCACACAAGTCCGCAGAGAAGCAATACAAAGATAAAGAAGAAATGAAAACTCTAAACTGTAGTTTGTTTTTACCTGAGAGATCTTGAGCTTAAAGGATGAGCGTCCATTCAATAATTTGATCGGTCTATCATCAGACGAGAATTCAACTCCTTCGTCCCTTATCAAAAGAGGAGCCTCAGCTTCACTCATCTTGGCCTCTAGACGGGTATCGGCATACAGTAGTGATGCAACAACCTTGTATTTTAAACCCAACCAACCATGTACTATATATTGATGATTTTCCAAAGCTAAAAATAAGTAGGCAACTAAGTGCCAAAGTAATGAGAAATCGTAAGAGATGTAAACCTCCACATCCTTGTGCACAGGCTGGCCAATGGCATTGGATAAAACAATATCCAAGGATAAAACCTCCCCGCAAGATGCCTGTAGAGCAAGAAAATAAGTGTTAACTACGGAAATGTAAAATCATTCCCGACATAAAATTTTCTAATGAGCTTTATGAAGTCTGACCTTCCAAACACCATCATTATCTAGTTTCATCCCCGATGACGAGGATTTATTGACAGATAACAATAGAGGTGGATCCTGGCCAAAAATAGAAAAAAAAAAAGTAAGGTTAGAGTATTGGAAATAAACAAACACAGAAAAATTGTTCTAAAAGGAAGACAAGGGTGAGAGTTAAGCAGAGACCTTCATATAGTGATGATCCACATGATCACAAGCAGGCAAGACTTGTGCACATTTGATGAAACCATGAACACTATAACCATCTCCGCCAACACTAAACAGTGATAACTTTCGGTTACTGTTCATCATCAGCAAAGAAGTTAAGAAATGCTCTCCTTCAATCTTTCCATCAATAACAAGCCTCATGTAATTTCTAGAAACCTAAGAAGAAGAAAAAAACAACAGAATCAGCCATCTCAAGAACTAGAGGATCTTGCTTGCATTCCCTGGCTGAGGGAGAATCTTACCTCACATCCCACATGAACCCATTTATCGAGAGGAAACTCGGATTTTGTAGATACGCTAGGAACTTGTTTCCAGGAACAAGTGTCAACAGGATCAGGAGCTTCCTTGTGAAGGAGAGTCAATGGCAAAAGCATCATCTTCTTGTTTTCATCTAGGACAAGGAAAGGTGCACTAACACTCATGTCTGAGTGAACCTGTCAAAGAAAAAACCACTTGATCATATAAATAAACTTAAAAATAGACGAAGAACAGAGTAAATCAATCCTACAGCCAAATATTGAATCCATGATTGACATCTAAATCTATAATAGAGAGTTGAGCTTTTCCAACTCAAGTCAAATATCACTTTTTTTTACGCATACCAACAATCAAGGAAGATTAGATCACACCAAGGTCGAAAAGTTTAAATTCAGTACACAAGACAGGGCCACGAAAAACCAAACAAGTTACAAAAACCAAACAGAGAAACAAACCGAGTCCGATGAGTAAAGGAGAAACATTTCAGCTAAAAGAAACAATAAGAAGTAGTAAGCTTGAAATTGAGCTGCGGAGGAGAAAACAAACCTGTCTAATGATGGTAGATGGGAATGTGGTGGTGGAATTAACAAGATAAACCCAGAAACAAAGGGAGAAACTTTTGTATTCTTCATCATCTACTTCGACATCGACCTTAAAATCCTCCAACAAAGAGTATTTCTCCGTTTCGATTGCTGAAACACCCGCCATTCAATTCAAAAGCCTCGACTTGTAAAAAACGAAACCCTTAAAAAAAAAAAAACCCTTTTTGTTGATCGTCACGTCACCAATACAAACTCATCGATTAGCTTAATAGAGAAGTGAAGGTCCTCAAAAAAAAAACTGATCCTTTGCACTTCGACGGCTGTGCTGTTAATATATAACGGTTGGTCTCGTACTGCGGTGGTTTACTGGTTGTGTACTTGTGGGGAGAGAGATGATTGCTATAATCTCCTGCTTTCGCGTCCACCGAAAATTACAATGGTCAGCCAATTAAATCTTACTTTCCTTTACAAAAAGTTTTTTAATGATACAAATCTAATTTAAAGTTGTGCATATAGCCTTTTAAGGCCTGTTCGTTTTCATGTTGCTGGTTTCAGCCACAGTGATCAGCGACCAGCGATACTATTTGTTGTTTGTTTTTCTGTCTTTGATTCCTGTCGTTAAATCAGCGATTGTCGCTAAAATTTGTTGCTATGTCGTTTATTTGGTTATCGTTAGAGACTATGATTTTTTTTACTTTTTTTTAAGTTTTTACCTTTTAAATATATAATAATTATGTGTATTGATGAAAATTTTAAATTGTGTAGATTTAAATTAATTAAAAAAATAAATTAAGGAAATAAGTTGTAGTAATTAATCTATTCTAATACCATTAATTACATAAGTATTTTATTCTCATAAAAAATTAAAGTTTCACACTATAACTTTTTAGTTAGGCAATTGACGTCCTCTACCAATCTGACCGGTGATAGTATCACACAATCCTTCCATTGCTCTATCTCCAGTAGGTTCATATGGAGGCTGCAAATGGTTTCACGGTTCAAGAGATTGAACAGATTGAAAAAAATTATTCAACCAATTTTCACCATTTGCATTGTAAAGGTTGAAGAGGTTGGAAAAAACTATTCAGCCCATTAGGAAAAAACTAATCCTACAGCAAAAATCTTCAACTTGTTCAACCACTATTTTGGAGATGAATGAGTTGAATATTATTCAACCCAATTTTATTCAACCCATTTTTTCAATTTTGTTCAATTTTGTGCATCCATTTGCAGCCGGAGTGTATCAACCATGAAGATCATCATCATCGTCATCTTCATTGCCATGAATATGATATTCTTCTGTTCTTTGCCAATGTATAAAATCATTATCCTCTTGATGTGATTCACGTATGAAGTTTTGTAGTGCCATGGTTGATGTCACAACCTTGATCCACTTAGTCAAACCATACTTAAGATGCTTACGGTCTAAGATTCTCCATTTTGCTTTCCAAACTTTAAAAGTCCTCTCAATCACTGATCGTAGTCCTGAATGTTTCCTGTTAAACAACTCCCATGTGTTTTGTGGTGGTCCTCCTCTAGTAAACTGATCAAGGTGATATCTAACACTACGATGCGGGCCAAGATATCATGTCCTTGTAGGATATCCAGAATCAACTAAATAATACTTTCCATTTGGCGGATGTGGAAAAAAAACTTCATTCTTCGCACAATAAGTCAAGACCTTTGTATCGTGTGCTCTACATGGTACTCCAACATATGCATATATGAACTTCATATCGAAGTTACATATAGCAAGGATATTCATAGTTGGTTCCAATTTTCTTTCTCTGTAAGCTTCTACATTTGTACTTGGAGGATGAACTGGGATGTGCGTTCCATCAAGTGCTCCGATGCAATCCTTAAAATAGGGCCAATATCGATCATCATTTCTCAGAACTGAGCTTATTCTTGTGAATTCTCCTTCTCCTGGTTTTATTGTATCTGCTGCAAACTTCAGAATAACACTTAAGACTTCATAACGCTTAAGACTTCATCAAGTTCCCTCTTCACTGTATCCAATAATCTTTGATACCTTACAGCAATCTCTCTCACAGTTTTATCCTGACCAACCATCTCAAGAAACATAGCAACTGCTTCTTTAGTGTGAACATTGCAACCTCTATCTCTGTTCTCTTCTAAACTATAGACTCAACTGTGTGATGATAATCTTCTATAATTCGTATTCTTCGTAACTTTTCCTACGAAATGATATTGCTCTTAAATGATGGTCAAGTGCAATACTGCGGCTGAGTCTCTTTTAATTACTCAATATAAACTAATTCAATTCAATAATTAGTAAGCAAAGCATAAAGTAATTCACTTCAAACTTTTGAGCTTCATTAATTACATAAACTTATTAATATATCCATTAAATAAAAACATTAAACACAATAACTTGAGAATCCAAACAAGAGTATTTTCCAGAGTACTTAATTAGGCCTAGACTGATGAGCTTCCTCCGAGTGAGTCTGACATCCAGGAGATGCATTCCTGCAATTGATTAGAAGATTCAGCACAAGGTTCGAGAGTTCATGAATATGCATCACATACTTGTTCGGTTTTTCATTTAGCGTCTAAAGACTACATAAGCTCAAACTGTTATGTTTTCATTTCCTCTAAACTCATAGAGTGTTCGTACAAAATTCATAGTGGGCTCTCTCAGACAAACGGTAGCATATCATCACTAATATCTTCAACATCATCAAAACAAGTCATCTTTGTCTTATATAAGTTATATAAGAAACTATTTGGAATGATCTATATAGTCAAACCTTGGATGTTTATTTCCCTGAGCGCGAGCATTCACATGTCAGTTTCTTATTCTTTTTACACGCAGCCCCACATGTGTAACAGAACTCGTGTGAGCAGTGACTGCCATGAACAAAAGACAGATAGTTAGAGTCAGATTTGAACAGATAAATATATATATATATATATAAAACCAGGCTCAGTAAAAAATGTCCGATACCTGCAAGTCATTTGTTTGCACCCGCCACCATGTTCAATGGTGAACTGACACTGGGGACACTTTTTCAATCCCTGTGTCTTCACAAAAGACATAAAAAGCGCCGCGTCAGATTTCAGGTAAGACTCCGACTTCTTGAACTCATCGCAGGTCTTATTGTTGTGCCATGGAACATGGCATTTTTTTGCAGAAAGACAAGCCGCACTCCATGCACTTGCGTGCTTCTGACTGCCGAGGATTATTATTGCGTACATGCTTAATGAGGTCGAGGTCCGACATCAGAAAGGAACAAGAAGGGTTGGGACAGTAGACTCTGTCTTTAACCGGGATTGACTTCTCCTTCTTGCGTTGGATCATAATCGTAATAGCATTAGCATCAGCAAAACCTCTACAATCCTCTGGCACAAGATCATTCTCGCAATCCGGGTAAGGGCAGATTGCTGTGTTCCCTCGTAGAATTTGTTCGGATGAGAAGGGATTCCTCATGCACGTAACGCAGATGCGGTGGAAGCAGCCGCGCACCTCAAACTTATCATTAGGTGAAACGTAAGAGTAGCAGACCGGACAAGTCTCATACTCGGTGTCGCCCTCACACCATCTAGTTTGGGAAGCTATAGCATCTTTTGCTAGCTTAAAGACAGAAGAATTGATGTCTCTGCTTGCATCAAGTGCCTGACAAGACTTGAATCTTGTCTGAAGAAGAAACACTCGCTCCAAAAGTTCTGATACAGTGGACTCGTTTGGTGTAGCTTTACGAGTAACCTGTAAAAAAAAAAAAAANAAAAAAAAAAAAAAAAAAAAAAAACATGAGTGAGTGAGAGGCGTGAATAACAACAACACACGTACTGTACGTACATGAGGATATTTGGATTCAGGGTAAAAGAAGAAGAGAGAAACTTACGTAGGCCAAGATAATGGAGTCTTCGTCACAGAAGAATTGGATACTTTCCACACTGAGTTGCAAGGCCCATTCCAAGCCGTGAATGAGGGCAGCCAGTTCCGCAGCTTCTGGGCGTGCCAGCTTTTGGGCCAGCTTTTGGTTTCGCCGAGCTTTACTAATCTCCAGTTTCGTGTCATCGTTAGAGTTACAGAGGGACAAACCTAAACCAAAGACCAGCATTGTATCATCCTTAATAAGCTCTTGACTCACCAAACCCTTGGAGTGTAACCGATAGGTATGAATTGCGGTGAAGGAGGAGGATTCTCCGAGGATTCTCGGAGGAGGAGGAGGATTGACCATGGATAATGAATGACTCGGAATTAGCGATATAAAGGATATGCGGATGATCTTAAACGTGTGTATCTGTAGGAAAATAAAACCAAAGTGGTAGGTAGGATTTATAAAATTTTATATTCAAACAACACACTTGGATGATACACAAAATCTGAAACTTTCAACCCCAGAATTGAAACTTGAAGATTTGACACGCTCACATACCTCCAAAAACCAACTTGAAGCCAAGCTTGAATCAACAAAGCTCAGACACGTTGATCGAATCAAGCAAGAATCTCGCAGTGCAGATATCTTGAAGATCAAGATGAGGCGAGATTGGATGAAATTGTTTTGCTGCTAGGGTTGATGGAACCTATATATATATATATATATAAAGAAATGTTTAAAAAATTACTATATAATGGAAATCATTAAATCAATATCTAAAAAGTTAAATTAACATATATAAAAGGAAATTAATCTTTTAAGGAAAAAAATTTAAAAGCTCTTTGATTAAAATTCAAATAAGTCAGTGCTCTACAAACCTAGCTAGGGCTCCATCTTCTTATATAGAAAACACCAAAAAGCTTAATCCTAATGGGAATCGATTAGAGCGTGTGGATTAATTATCATGTTCATGTCTTTAATGACAACAACGAGAAGGAAACTATTTAATTAGTTATACATATTTTGCGAGGGTCGGTCTTATTACCAAGCTTATGGATTACACATACGCATAAGATCAAGATGAGATTTGCCATTGAGTTTCTGAGCAAAGAAGGCATCAAAGTAGTCTTGTGTGCTCATACTTTTGAACAACCTTTGCTTTTGTCTTTCAACAAGGCTTTTCGCCGGACCAATCACTGTCTCCTTTCCCGGACTATGAAACATTGCAACTGATAACCTCTCTTTCTCTGAATTCACCATTGCTCTATGCTCGATGCTTCGGTATCTCCCGTTTGTTATCATCTTTTTTACAAATTAAACAAAAAAACATTCACATCAGCAGATCAAAAGCATCTTTTTGTAACAATGAGAATTTTTTTTTATTCTTTTAGTTATTATCTCTTTTCTTTACCTCTAAGATTTCCCCAACATTGACAACTAAAGCGTTTCGAAGAGGTTTTACAACAACCCACTTGCCATCTTTCTTGATCTGGAGTCCTTCCACTTGATTCACCTGTAACAGTATTGTGAGACCTGCAGCGTCTGAATGTGGAGTCAAACCGATTACTTTATCTGGCTCTGGACATGGCGGGTAGTAATTAATTTTGATAGACTGCCAAACATCTCCGAACAAATCTTCCATTTCTCCGCGTTTGATCTCAAGAACACTCTCCATTTTCCCAATTAGGATCTTAGCTATGCTCTTCACTTCAGAGGAGTAAGCCTCTACAGCTTCTCTGCAAAAGAGAAAACGGATTTTTCAGTTTACACTTGTGAACAGCAGATAACAAACAGTCAGCAGTCAGTTCCCACCTGAAAGAAGGAGGTAATTTGGAGAACAAGTGAGATTTGCGTGATCGAATTGGTTCAGTGGTGAGGATGAACATGTCTCCCCAATCGAGTTTCTGATCCTCTGACACAATATTCACTTGTCCGAATCCTTCAAATTCACCACTTGTCTGCCAAAACTTCTCCTTCTTCTCTTCCATGGGGAGATTGAAGAAATCTCGAACCTCTGTCTCTAGTTTTTCCAAGAAACATGAGTCTATTCCATGCTCTACCAGCTGTAAACAGATCACAAACCCCCCCAGAAAGAAAGCTTCTTTTAAACATAAACAATACTTTATGAGAATAATATACAAAGATACAAATGTGTAAAAAGAGACCAACTTGGAAAAATCCCCATTCTTGGCAAGCGAAATCGAGCTTCTTGAGCTCGGAATCCATGGTGGAAACAGAACACAAGCGTTTCATGTCGATGACTGGAATCTCAGAATTCAGACTAGAATCATCGATAATCTCTGTTTTATCTTGATCAGACACAACATACCTTGGAGGAACAGTAGTGAAGTTCTTGTCTTTCACCATCTCTAGAACAGAAGGTACTATGAGAGAGCTCCACTGTCTTTCTCCTTCCCCCTCCATGGACTTTTCTTCTAGCACCAAAACAAAAGAACAGGACTCGGATTCTTTGATCCACTCAACAACCAAATTTTTCCGCAAGAACCGAACAAAGAGAAAACGAAACTGAAATTAAAATCAAATGAGACAGGGGAATAAAAAAATCGATTTGGAGAAGACGACTTTAAACGTTTTTTTTTAATACTCTGCGACCAAGACTAGCTGTTCCCAGTTCAAAAATCCCAATACTACCCTCCACAAAGGTTGAATAACCAACCTCCTCACTAGCAGCGCTCTACTACAAGTTGGCTACAACAAACAAAATATGATTTCATGTTTCGAAAGCATGAAAAGATAACAAGAGAATTCTCAGACTTAAAACAAAAACATTCGAAGATATGTTCTTCCAAAGCTTTACAAGACACATAACCCTTTTGTTCATCCTTCCAACAAACTTCACTAAATGGTCCTCAAAGATGTCGGAATTTGAGTAACAGTGAGAGATGTCATGAACTTTCCTTTACTTTTTCTTTCAGTCTTCAAGCTGTTTTGAGGAACTACGTCTCCAAATTCCAGCCAACGCGCTACCAAGGATTGAGTGACAGACACTAGAAACAGCGCACGGTACTGCAGTGAGCGGATTCCCAAAATGCTGTGTAGCCAGAACAACTCCAAGCACAGAGTTCTTCACCAACACACAATTAAGAAAACATAGGCTTAGTTGACATTGAGTTTTAAAAAAGGTTATGTTTACTGTTTGATCTAAGAAACTGTTTAGTTACCTGCATGCCGACTTCGATAGATATAGTTCTGGACGATGCCACATCAATTCCAAGTAATCTTGAAAACACGTACCCAAAGAAAAATCCAGAGGTGTGAAGAAGGCATGAAGCCAAAACTACTTGTCTCCCAGACATGAGTATTGCAGATGCATTCTGACCGATAGCATACCCACACAGGATTGCAACGGTTCCAACTGCAATTGTAGGCATCACAGGAGAAACAAATTTCACCAGCTTTTTAAAGTATTGGTTCAGAAATGCACCAGCCAACACTGGGAGAAGAATGACCTGTACAAGAGCCGAGAAGGGTTAATTCAATGAACAAAAAAAACTCGCTCGTTCGTTCTAATTCGAACAAGAATCTGAGTAAAACGATCCAAACCTGTAGTGTTGACATTAGTAATCCAAGAGCATCAACTGTGATATACTGCTTGGCAAGCTTGGCCGTAAGAATCGGTGTCATAATCTAAAAAAACGGAATGGGATTAAATGGGGTGTCTTATCTACAAGAAGCATTGGAAAAACCATGACGGTAAGTCTCACTAACCACAGCTGAAACAGTGCTAGCTGCTGTCATCAATACTGATAGCGCAACATTTCCACTGTACAATGAAAAAAACAGAATAGAAACTCAGATGAATTATAAGAAATCTATGGAACTCGAAAACTTTTCTTATTATTTGGATTACAAACCGTGCAATGTACGTGACAATATTACTAGCCGTACCTTCAAATAAACAAATGAGAAAAAGCATTAAGAGCACCACATGAATGTTACAAAAAATTCAATGAAGTAAGGAAATGTATACTTACCGCCTGGACAGCAACCAACCAAAATGAGACCGGCTGCGTAATGTGGTGGCAAATTTAAGAGCTTACTCACAAAATATCCTGATAGTGGCATCACCTGCAACACACGATTCATCAGCAAGTTATAAACTTATACATGCTCTAATACTACTACCCTTTCAAACGTTACAATGCACTGGAACCATCAAGATCAAGAGCTCAAGCAAGAACACATACACTACTCCCCAAGTTTATGTTACCAAATCCAAAAAAGAAAACTCTACATTGTTCCTACAAAATCTCATCTTTCCCTAGTCCTCTTGTAATTTCACAACATAAGACGAAACAAATAGTCTCATATTTGGATTCAAGGGAGAATGATGAGAGAAGCAGACGGACCGAGTACTGCAAGACAAAGCCAGCGAAGAGCTCCTTGGGCATGGATAAAGCGCCACGAAGGTCGTCGAGGGTCAAAGTCATTCCCATTCCAAGCATAGTGATCGTAAGACCAACAGTGGTCCAATTGGGAGTAACCCAATTGAAAGTAGTTGGTCTCAAAAGCCCCAACAAGCATCCAAGAGAAACCCATACCGGAAACGCTATCGAAACCGCCTCTCCCAAATACTCAACCCACTCACCAAAGCTCTTCTTCTTTTTCTCAGTGGGAAAATCGTTTGACGAAATGCCGCAACGAGGAACAAAGTCAAACCGACGACTCCTACACGAAATCGGAACTGTAGATTGGTTCTTTAGAGAAATTCCGGGACTCGAGGAAGAATTAGAAACCCTAGAACAGCGAAGACGTTTCGGAGTGAGCTTAGATTTTTGAAGCAGCGGATACGATTTCAACGGCGTTGCTCCTCCGTTCAAGAAAGTGAGAGATATCGTAGACGCCATTTTTTTTTCTCTCACCGGCGACTCTCTCTGATCGGACTGATGAAGAAGAAGAAACCAAAACATGTAAGCACGTGCTTTCTCACGTGCCTTTTTTATAATTAAACACGTTGTTTGCTAAAATGGTCCCTGAATAAAAACATGTTTCTCTACTTTTACCCCCAGTGAAACTATTTGTTCCATAAATTGTCCCCCTTTTTATAATGACTCCACAAAGGCGTCTTTATGTGTTGCTAATGATCAAAAGAGATTTTTTTTTAAGTTAATTAACTCAAAATCACAAGTCACAAACCGCAAGTGACAATAATTGAAAAAAAAATGTGTCGGTGATCTGATTAAGGCAAAGCATATGGGCTACTGCAATAAATGATTGCGCATATCCCATATTTAAAAAGGAACAATGAATATATAGTAACAATAATATCATCACATTAAAATTCAATTGATGTGGTTAAATTACGAAGGAGTCCCTAGATATGAAATAGAGTTTTTGAGAACTCGTGAGAGCCACACATGATACCTAACACTATAAACCGCAAACGTAAACGTACTGTAGTATCCCACACCATCAAATTTTATATTTTTTTTTGGTTTAACACAGCATCATTTGTTTTACTACTTTACCTAATTTTTTTTTCTTTTAAACGTCATATAACTTATTGAAAATCTTCAAAAAACAAAAATTTGTGTTGACAATCGTTACTTCATGAGTATTTCGTTTCCAAATTGAGGCTTAATAGAAGTCAGAAAAATGTAGATTAAAACATGTAAATTAAGGGGTAATCAAAACATGCGGAGTCAATGTTTGAGAAACGCGCAATTTGAACACACGCAAGTCAAGTCGTGTACCTACCCGGTTTTGTAAATAAGTGCGAACAAAAAGGGTAAATTCGTAAGTTAAAGCAATATAAAAAGAATTTTCGTAGACTCTTCTCTTCCTTCCCTCATCGCCAGGAGTCTTTTGTGTTTCTCTCTTTCTCTATTTCGAAGACTCTTTTTTCTTTTTGAATTTTGATTCTTCGTCTTCGTCTTCGTCTCCTCCGTTTCTTTCGCTTCTTCGTCACCTTCTTCATCTTCACATTTTTCTCAGAAACTTCCCCATTCCTATTCCCCCGATCTAAGGTTGTTTTGAACGTTGAAGATCTCAGAATTCAAAGGTATGTTGTTTTAGAGAATCTCGAATTTTACATTAATCATCATAATGCTTCGCTGAGTTTTTTTTGTTTATCACTGCTCACTTCTCTTTTTTTTTTTTTTTTTAATCCGAATTGATGTTTGTTACCGAATCGTGTTTTTTTTTTTTGGTACTCTGCTTCTGATCTGGATTCTGGATTTTGGATCTAATTGCGTTTACGTTTTTTATTTCGTGAGATCCGCTGATTCAATCTCTAAACTCTTAAGGATCTGTTTTTGATTGTTCTTATGTTATTGCTGCTACATGCATCGCTGATCTGATTCCATTCTTTGCAAAAACGCAGCGTTTTGAATCAAAAACCATGTCTTCGTATACACCCAAGAACATTCTCATCACCGGAGCAGCTGGTTTCATCGCATCACATGTCGCCAACAGACTCATACGAACCTATCCTCATTACAAAATCGTTGTCTTGGACAAACTCGATTACTGTTCAAACCTCAAGAACCTCAATCCATCTCGACACTCTCCCAATTTCAAGTTTGTCAAAGGTGACATCGCCAGTGCTGACTTGGTCAATCATCTCCTCATCACTGAAGGTATCGACACCATCATGCACTTCGCTGCTCAGACTCATGTCGACAACTCCTTCGGTAACAGTTTCGAGTTCACTAAGAATAACATCTATGGAACTCATGTCCTGCTTGAGGCTTGTAAAGTCACTGGTCAGATTACGAGGTTTATTCATGTCAGTACTGATGAAGTTTATGGTGAGACTGATGAGGATGCTCTTGTTGGTAACCATGAGGCTTCTCAGCTGCTACCAACGAATCCTTACTCTGCTACCAAAGCTGGTGCTGAGATGCTTGTTATGGCTTATGGTAGATCTTATGGGTTGCCTGTTATTACCACACGTGGGAACAACGTTTATGGGCCGAATCAGTTTCCTGAGAAGTTGATTCCCAAGTTCATGTTGTTGGCTATGAGAGGGCAAGTTCTTCCTATTCATGGAGATGGATCCAATGTTAGGAGCTACCTTTACTGTGAAGACGTTGCTGAGGCTTTTGAAGTTGTTCTTCACAAGGGAGAAGTTGGCCATGTTTACAATATTGGGACCAAGAAGGAGAGGAGAGTGAATGATGTTGCCACTGATATCTGTAAGCTCTTCAACATGGACCCTGAGGCTAACATCAAGTTTGTCGACAACAGACCTTTTAACGACCAGAGGTACTTCCTTGACGATGAGAAGCTCAAAAAGTTGGGATGGTCTGAGAGGACCACCTGGGAGGAAGGATTAAAGAAAACTATGGATTGGTACACACAGAACCCGGAATGGTGGGGAGATGTGTCTGGAGCGTTGCTTCCTCATCCAAGGATGCTGATGATGCCTGGTGGGAGACACTTTGATGGCTCCGAGGACAATTCTTTGGCAGCTACTTTATCTGAAAAGCCAAGTCAAACCCATATGGTGGTTCCAAGCCCAAGGAGCAGCAGCGGCACACCGCAAAAGCCTTCCCTCAAGTTCTTGATATATGGAAGGACCGGGTGGATTGGTGGTCTGCTTGGAAAGATATGTGAGAAGCAAGGAATTGCTTACGAGTATGGGAAAGGACGGTTGGAGGATCGATCATCTCTTTTGCAGGATATTCTGACCGTTAAGCCAACCCATGTTTTCAATTCCGCTGGTGTGACTGGGAGACCCAATGTTGACTGGTGTGAGTCTCACAAGACCGAGACTATCCGTGCCAATGTCGCTGGCACATTGACTCTAGCTGATGTCTGCAGAGAGCACGGACTCCTCATGATGAACTTCGCTACTGGTTGTATATTCGAATATGATGACAAGCATCCGGAAGGTTCAGGAATTGGCTTCAAAGAGGAAGACACACCCAACTTCACTGGTTCTTTCTACTCAAAAACCAAAGCCATGGTATCAAAGATTCAACGCTCTTATCTCTGTCTGACGTCTTGCCTTCCTATGTATGCTAATTTTGTTATGAATGTGTCTACAGGTTGAGGAACTGCTAAAGGAGTTTGACAACGTTTGCACTTTGAGAGTAAGGATGCCGATATCCTCAGATCTTAACAACCCGCGGAACTTCATCACCAAGATCTCCAGGTACAACAAAGTAGTGAACATCCCAAACAGCATGACTGTGTTGGACGAGCTTTTACCAATCTCCATTGAGATGGCTAAAAGAAACTTGAGAGGAATCTGGAACTTCACAAACCCAGGTGTGGTGAGTCACAACGAGATCCTAGAGATGTACAGAGACTACATCAACCCTGAATTCAAATGGGCAAACTTCACACTAGAGGAGCAAGCTAAAGTTATCGTGGCTCCAAGAAGCAACAACGAGATGGACGCTTCTAAGCTCAAGAAAGAGTTCCCTGAG
>NC_025693.1:34871254-34876273 GCF_000633955.1 Camelina sativa
TCTGACGTCTTGCCTTCCTATGTATGCTAATTTTGTTATGAATGTGTCTACAGGTTGAGGAACTGCTAAAGGAGTTTGACAACGTTTGCACTTTGAGAGTAAGGATGCCGATATCCTCAGATCTTAACAACCCGCGGAACTTCATCACCAAGATCTCCAGGTACAACAAAGTAGTGAACATCCCAAACAGCATGACTGTGTTGGACGAGCTTTTACCAATCTCCATTGAGATGGCTAAAAGAAACTTGAGAGGAATCTGGAACTTCACAAACCCAGGTGTGGTGAGTCACAACGAGATCCTAGAGATGTACAGAGACTACATCAACCCTGAATTCAAATGGGCAAACTTCACACTAGAGGAGCAAGCTAAAGTTATCGTGGCTCCAAGAAGCAACAACGAGATGGACGCTTCTAAGCTCAAGAAAGAATTCCCTGAGCTACTCTCTATTAAGGAGTCTCTGATTAAGTATGCATTCGAGCCAAACAAGAAAACCTGAAGAGTGAAAGGATTGTGATTCATCATTAGATTAATCACCTCTAATATCAGTTTCTATTATATTTGTTTTTGTGTTATTGTTTAATTGCCTTATCCTTCCACTTCCTTCACTAGATTTGCTTATCCTTCACTAGATTTGCTTTATGTAATAAGAGCTTGTTGTAATATTTCTCTATTGTGTTCCTGTTCTCATTTTTGTCATAAGTTTCTTTTTTATTTTGTCACAAGTTGCTCTACTCTTATTATATTAGAATCAAACCACTCAAAGAGTCTAGTAATGACTGCTTTTTTGTTACAAAACAATAATTTTTATTGGGTTACATGATGAACTCACTTGACATCGTCTTGGGATATTAAGGTGAGGATGTCGTCGTGTCGGCGAGCTTCTCAAGGAAGCAAACAACGTCGTCAGGTGAACCAAGGAGATATCTGGCATTGGTGCGAGTACGACCCACAGCGCAAGAGAAGTAATTCTCTCCTTTGAGGTCAAGAACATTCCATGAGATCTTCTCTGGTGAAGGCCGTCTTGAGTTTCCTAAGCTATGGTTGGATCCGCTTTTTCTTTCTGTTGTCTGAAGAGATCTCTGTGAGGACTTGTTGTTGTTGTTGTTAGAGTTAGAGGATGATGAAGATTTTGGTCCACTTTTGTTGTTATGTGTCGACTTTGACGGCGGTCTTCGGTCTCCTGATGATGACTTACTTCCACTATCAGATGATGGTCTGACTCGTGCAATGGCTGGTATGTCGGATGGAAGTTCTGGTTCGAAGAAGGTGTAAACATCTTCGTCCTGTTATTAAACATAGTGTCAAAGAGACATTTGTATCAAGAAGATCCCTCAGAGACTCTAGAACCTGGATATGGTATATATTACAAGAAAAGCTTTAATCACCTTCCCCAAGAAATGACCAATGCACAAGACGTAATCAATGGGCGTGGTCATCGACTTGCTATGCACTATCTCTCCTAGAATGCGGTCTATTGCGGCTCCCTGAGAAAAGAAAAGATTCTGGAATGTGAGAATCTTAGGTGATACAGAATAGACAAGAAAAGGCTATTGATAGATTTTGCTTTTACCTTTGTCACACCAACCGCACGGACTTCTACAGAGCGGCTTCCTTGCACAACATCAACTGATGCATTAGAGATTGGACCTGTCCATAAGTGTTGTAACAAATCTCTTGCTTGAAGTCTCCCAAATTCGATATCTACAGGGAAGAATGAGATAATAAGTGTCTCAGGGGTGACTGAAAGGCAAATACAATTCAGGTCAGGTAAAAATAGAGAAGTAAGTACCTGCATATTTGTAGTTCCATATAAGTGAAGTATCGCGTGTTTCAAAGTGTGACCTAGGAGTTCTCTCAGTGAAGTACTTGAAAACATGCTACAAATAGGCAAAACAAGAATTCAGCAAGGGGACATAAAGAGAGTTACCAAGTTTGAGATGCTGTTTTTTGTGAACCATCAATCTACTTTACCTTAACGCTATCAACCCATTCCATGTTCAAATGTTCTGGCATTGTAGTCATCCACTCTCCATTAGTAAGCCTTAGGAACATCCCATTTTCTGCGGCCAACCACATATCATACTCTCCGAAGTTCTGATTTTAAGTATATTTAGTGATCAGTCAGGGAAATTACTATAACAAGAAAAGATTAGAAGGAAACTGACAGAAAGAGATAAGATTTAAGTACTTTATCCAAAACGCTTCTGCTGCTTCCACTCAGGACAACTATGGTTGTACTTGGATCACTGCATAATGCCTTTAACGGTCCTTTTAGCTCAGGGTGTAGATTAAGATCCATCTCCTTTATTTGATCACCTCTTCTTCCTTGATTATCCACTGGTTCAGTCAATGTTGCATTGAAACCCTGAATGTATTTGCAACCACAAGTTATAGTGAGCAGAAGCATGGTTAAAGGTATCTCCCAAGGGATGACTATGAGAAACAGAACTATGAAGTACTTCACAACTCTTCACAACTCTTGACAACAACCACTTACAAGGATCAGTAGCCTGTTGTTGGACTTTGAATACCGTTGAATTGCATCATGCTGTGGAAGCTCAGGTGGGACTTTACTAATTCGTAGTTGTGCCTCAATTACGGTGTCATTTAGTTCACTGTAGATTTGTTAAGAGTTGCATTTTAAAAGCTTGAACACATTAAAAGCTGGTAAAATGGAATAGTAATGTCTTCATTGATTTGCATACCTTACGAAAGTTTCAGCCCACTCTTGAGCAGTGTGGGTTTTGACATGATGAAAATTATGCCGATGTCTTTTCTCTCTTTCTTCAGCTGTCATATTTAGAGCCTGTCCAATGGAGGCAGCAACTTCTGTTATGTTCCAAGGATTCACAAGAATAGCTCCAGCACCCAGAGACTGTGCAGCACCTGCAAACTGTAAAACAAATGCAACTTAAAACCACAGATGGAAACACATACCTCTGACTTTTATTACTTTAAAATTAGAACTATATCAAGATGCAAAGTAGGAGTTATTACTTCACTAAGAATGAGGACTCCTTTTTTGGCCTCTTGGCAAGCAACAAATTCGTAACTGACAAGGTTCATTCCATCTCTCAAAGATGTGACAAGTGCAACATCTGAAGAAAGAGAAATCAAAGAAACATATCAGATGGCAGAAAGGAACACTCTTGGAACTGGAAATGACATTCCTGAGACTTGGTAAGTAACCATGTCATAGGTAGCCAGACAATTTACCTGTGACAGCATAAAGTGCACATAAGGCATGAAAGTCCAGAGAACGATCCTGACAGTGACAGGGAATGAGGATTTTATCAGAGTCAGAGTTGCAATTTCAAACTATAAGATCCAGAATACTATAATATGTTCTCTATCCATGGTACCAGCAAGAATGTATTGCTAATTTAATTTTCGATTCCTAACATAAGGATGCAAGTCATAAAAATGCTGAGGGCTGCAGAGGTCTAAAATTCCAATTGTATAAACGCAAGATCATCTTTTATGAAACGAAAAATGAACTACAGCTAGTGACAAATCATAATTATCCAAACTAGCTGAAGAAGCATAGAGAGGAGAAAACAGACCAGGTGATGTATTGGAACAGCAGTCAGTGTCCCAAAACGACCATTAATGCGTCCCACAATTTCATGAACTTGGCTTGTGAGTTTTTGATCTGTAAGAGAAGAAATATACATTCATAAGATAATCCATTAGCTAATAATGGTTTCAAATTTCTGTGGTTTAAAGAGATTAGGTCCTATCACAGCCTACCGAAGTTTTGGTGACATGATTCCTTGTGAAAACTTACATGCAACTATATACATCAGAGAAGCTATGAATAAACTCAAAAGTAAGAAAGCCTACATTCGGGGACGTCTGTTCTTGTTGGCACCGCAATTTGCAATAACACCACTTTATCACGCCAGCTTGCATTTTCCTCGAGAAATTTTTCAAATGCCAGAATCTTTTGTGGAATCCCTTTGATCATATCAAGGCGATCAACACCTAACATCACCTATAAAGAACAAAAAAATTATGAAGAGTAAGGATTAACTAATTCGAAGTGATACTTTCATTGACTTGCTTTAGAATAGATCAGCGGGGTTTCCCATGGTAACTGGCTCTTTTGTAGACCTTTAAGATATCAAAAGATAGAAAAATCTGTACCTTTCTGCCAGCAAATCTTTCTTTCAGTTCCTTCATGTGTTGTATGACTTCAGTGACCTCAAGTGCTCGTATAAACCGCTCAGAGTCTATGCCAATTGGAAACTGAAATCCAAAGCAAACACAGAATAATGTTACAAGGCTTTCAAAATACAACACAGGTATTATGAGTTATTAATTTTGTCACTGTGGGATGATAAGTGTGAATAAGGGTTGAAGTGATGAGATGTTCATACAGCAGCAACTCGAGTGAGCCTTCCTTGATCCTCAACTCCCTCAGGTGTTCCTTCAAGTCCAAGAATACGAGTGCACGCACTTACAAAGTGTCTTGCATAGTCATATGTATGGAAGCTGGAAAGTAAACAATATGAGTTCTGTAAGTCTGCTGTGTCACCTAAGGTATGGAACCTGTCACAGTTGTGCCATTACCAAGGCAAGAGTACTTGAAAATAAAATAGAAGCAAAAACTGAGATTTTTACCCAACTAAATCAGCAGCAAGAACTGAGCGAAGGAGCTCTGATCGTGATGGAAGTGTCCTGTGTATCTCAGAAGAAGGGAATGGTGTATGGAGAAACCATCCAACTTTCATCTTACTGTTGTATTCCTTAAGGCATTTAGGAAGGAACATAAGATGATAATCATGGCACCAGACAACATCTCCCTCTTCGTAGTGCTCATTGACAACATCAGCGAACATTTGGTTTGCTTTTTTGTATGCAGCAAATTGAGACTGGAAACTTCTTGTTGTGGCAAGACGATCTTCTTGTGGAAGTCCAAGGTAGTGAAACAGAGGCCACAGAATATTGTTGCAATAACCATTGTAGTACTGATGAACAATCTCTTCATCAAGAAACACAGGTATACACCTCTGCAA
>NC_025693.1:34876962-34897646 GCF_000633955.1 Camelina sativa
TTTTTGTATGCAGCAAATTGAGACTGGAAACTTCTTGTTGTGGCAAGACGATCTTCTTGTGGAAGTCCAAGGTAGTGAAACAGAGGCCACAGAATATTGTTGCAATAACCATTGTAGTACTGATGAACAATCTCTTCATCAAGAAACACAGGTATACACCTCTGCAAAAAATCAAATGACATAGTCAATGATCCAGGCGGGGAATGAATACATTATCATTGGCAGCAACATGAGGAAGAGATACTCTGTACCTTTTCAGCCAAAGCTTTGGTAAGTGCCTTCTGCCCAACTTCATCAGGCACATTAACTCCAGCCCATCCAATCCATCTGGCTTCAAATTCCTTTACACCTTCACAAGATCATAAATTTAATGTCAGCTTACTAATAAATCGAGCAAAGACTTCATAAAATGAACAACTAAAACCTCCTTCAATGTTTTGTTCATAACTGCATATGATGAATGCTGATTTGGATACTAAGTCAGTAATTTGAGAAATGAAAAAGAAGTCAAGGAAAAAGAGAGAGAGATATACCTAAGAGAGCACTAACTAGACCACCAGCACTGATCTCGAGAGACCATGAATCTTCACCTCTTCTGACCGCGGAAACTGGGAGCCTGTTAGCAACAACAAGTAGGCGTTGCCTGTTATAAGGCCTAGCTTCTTGCCTCTCACAGGCATCATCGTGTGCCCTTGCAGCAGCAGCACCTTCCAAGTACTGTTCAACATATTGCCTGGTTGAAGTGTCGCCTTCTAAACGCAGGTCGTTCTCAGAGTTGTCGGAACTGCCAACAACATCATTAGGATTACGAGCTCGGTTGCTCTTCCTCTTCTCTCGGAGCTCTCTGTCTCTCAAGAGCCGTTCGGTTCGAGAGAGTGGGATATGAGAAGAACTGCAGTTGTACTTATTTCCAGGCATACGCTTACAAGAAAACAGAACCAAAAAAAAAAACACCAGTTTCAAGTTATGCACACTCCAAGAAACGACTGGAACCTGCATTTATTTAGTTGTAAAAGCAGATCAGACAACAACATAAACCAAGTGTCAAGTAAAGCAGATATACAACATTATAGACAAAGAAAGAAAGAAAGAAAAAAAGAAAGAAAGAAAAAAGAGAAGAAATTGAAATGTCGTTGTCTATCACCATAGACTGGAATCACTTGAGTTCAGGCCAAGGAATAAGCATCTAAAGGTTATTGAAAAAGAGGGAAGAAAAAAGAAAAAACACAAGATAGGTGTCAAACACTGAAGATGATAACAAAGAGAAAAATTAAGGATCCTAAACAGGCCAAGGATTAGAGCATAAGAATGAATCACAAGAAACGGATTTACAAGAATACAAAAGCAGAAATACTTTAAGCAGCTAGAGAAAAAGAAAAGAGGAAAAGGGCACCTGAAGACAAGAGCAAGACAGTGTGTATTGGGACAGACAGAATTCAAGAAAGAAAATTAAGATGATAATGTGAAGAATTGAGTAATATTGAGGTGGTGGGTTTCATGTCGTAATCATCGAGATGATGGGCAAGTAAATAAAGCCAAAACAAAAAAGAAAGATGGAAAACAGACAGAGAGAAGGCGAAAGGGAAACGGGTGTGTGAGTGACATTATTATTATCAATAGAGAGAGAGAGAGAGAATGAATGAATGAATGAATGAGATATTAGGGAAGGAGGAGGAGGGGAGCAACAAAATCCTCGTGTAAGCTTTACAGACTACACAGAGCCTTCTCAGCCATGCAAGTTTTCACACATCCAAATTAAAAAACAAAGAGACAATACTTTTAATTTATTTATTTTCCTCACCACAGCACCCTAACTCGAAAAGAAAAATCCTCGAAAACCTACAATTTCGTGTTGAGTTAGTTTATATAAACACAGCCGTGTAAATTATTTAGGCGCAATGATAAAAATCGCCCGGAGATTTGGGGACGGAGAGAGACCACCACACCACACACACACACACTTCGCAATCACGGGGGATATTATTATAATTGTGAGAAGATGTCTTTTTTTTGTTATTAATCTTTTTTTTTTTGGTTTGTGATTACTAAAAAGTCGAGATGACGTAATCCTTAGTAATCACGGGGGTTCTGTCTTCTCATACTTTATATAGATAGATGGACCAACTTGTTTACATACATATTATATGGGTCCACTCGTCTATCCGGATCCTGGAGCCGCTCCTCTCTTCCTACCCAAACTTTTTTCTTTTCTTTTGCAAATTGTGGTCCACTCGTCTATCCGGATCCTGGAGCCGCTCCTCTCTTCCTACCCAAACTTTTTTCTTTTCTTTTGCAAATTGCAACCAACGAGAAAAGTAATTTAGTTTATGACATTAAAATAAGAGTTTTAAGGCTGAAATTGACCCATCTCTCACTCCCCCGAAGCTGACGCTAGATTTGATTTTCATGAAATTCTGTTTCTTTCTTTTTACTAGATATAGAAATTATTCTATAGACCAAGAAAATAAAACACTTAAGGACAATTTTCACCCTCCCCTAATTTAGTAAGATGTAACCGTTGAGCAAAGTACTTGGCTACTTGCTCTGAAGTTTTATTATAACCCAAAAGAAAAAGTCTTCTGAACTCTGAACAGAGAGGGTGGAAAACAAGAGCTGCTAGCGACAATGTCATATGCACGTGTAAAACAAGATCAGTTAAACCCCCAATATAATATTCATTCTAGCTTTGAAGTTTGAACCACTAAAACAGTAGAGAGAGTCAAATCAAATTATGCAAAAGGAGGACTAGTGTTTTGTATACTGTTGCCCCAAAGACACTGTATAAAATATACAATTCAACTAACCTTATTTTTTTCCTCCAAGGAAGAGACTGTGAAGCAAAACTCTTGTTTAGTAACTAAAAGAGAATCAGATGCTTTAAAGTCAGAAAGACAGAAAATGTTTCTTTTCTTTCCAAAAGCAGTACTAGTAGTGACGACCCTATAATATGTGACTTTTGCATAAAATAAAAATGGGGTAAAACAGACAACTGACTTTCTTAATTAAAACACACTCTCTTGCAGATATAATTCAAACTTTTGAATGATACGAACGTTAGAAAATGGTACACTAAGAAATTAAAGGGCTTCAACAT
Organism: Camelina sativa; assembly: GCF_000633955.1. Taxonomy (NCBI): domain Eukaryota; kingdom Viridiplantae; phylum Streptophyta; class Magnoliopsida; order Brassicales; family Brassicaceae; genus Camelina; species Camelina sativa. Next base: position 34,880,057 of record NC_025693.1, read on the forward strand.
CCATCTCAATTCAATGTCTTTCTTGTCGGGATGAAAATTTTCTTGTAACTAAGAAATAGTTTTACTGTTTTAGAGGGTTGACTTTTTTTTTTTTTTTTTTTTTTTACATATTAAAACAGACACATGATTTCCCAAGACAACAACAAGCATGAGGAGGACAGGATGTTCCTTGTATAAATTAGTTGTATATGGTAGAAGAAGAAGACTTTTAAGGTGTTTTAATACACTGTGTGTGGAAGTGGATCATGTATGCATGGACAACATATGATGCGTCCAATTGTATGTGTCGGTAAAGAAAAGGCGATGAAAAGGAAAGTATAAGAAAACTATGTGGTCCACCTAGTTAAAGACAGCAAATCTAAGCATCATATATATATTTTATGCCCAAAGCAAAAAAAAAGAGAGTTATACGATTTGCTCTCTCTCTCTCACTTTTGCTTTGCCTATATGTCCTGTTGTTATTTCTAAATATTATAAGTTGGAGTTTTATAACCCCACAAAACATGTGAGTTGTGAAATAAATAAAACAAACACACACACACACACAAGAAAGAAAACTCCTCCCATGACAAGGCAAGGCAACAATAATATAGTATAACTTACACCTTGCATGATCATCTGTTGTAAACATCTAAAGACTATAATGTAACCAAGTGGCACTGTTTCAACCAAATTCAAAAATTTAAGAGAGATGATGAGAGAATACTTATTAAGATAGGGAATTGCTTTTTCCCGTGAAGACTGCAGTGACTCTCATTCAAGTAGGCACAGAATCCACAATCACTAGGACCCCACCAAAGATCTCTTCTAAATTTGAGAAGCAAAAAAAGAAAGAAAAAAAAATATCTCTTTTGAAAAAAAGATGAAACCTACACATAAATCACTTAAAAAAAAAAAAGATACTAGTACTACGAATAGTGATTTTGTTTAATTAGGAAGTATTAATTGGGAGATCAATGAAAAAGTTAACAATCAAAATTACTACTTACTTTGTTAGTGCTGATCAATTCTATAAAAACGAGAGATATTATCCAATTAACTCTCAACCACCAACACTGATAATCATCATCATTGTTATCCCTTTTAGGATCTTGAAACAGAAACCATCCTTAAAATAAAATAAAATAAAATTAATCATCCAAGAGATTTGTAAACAAAGGAAAAATAAGATCACCTTGTACTAGCTAATAATCTAATCTAATTTTTGGATCTGTTAACGCGTTAGACCTGTTAGTATGTGGGAACTAATTTCTTAGTTAGATCATGACTTCATGACTAATAATTTTATATTATACGGTAGGATCCCAACAAACAAACAAACAAACAAACAAAAAATAGAGGAGATATATAAGTTGGTGATGTGATTTGATTTCTTAACCTAAAAACTTATTGAAACAGAGCAATCGAATCATATATATAATTAATAAAATCAACTAGATATATATATAATTTTGATTTGAATCAGAGATCAAACCAAATAAAAAAAAAAAAAAAGCTACGAGGAAACCTCCTAAGATAAACAATTCCGAATCTAGAAGAACCGTTTCAAAACATAGGCAAATCAAACGATTGATCAGAGGGTGGAAAACCAAAAAAAAAAAAATCAAATCGACGATCAAAAAACGAAAACCTAAATCAATCGCAGCGAATTGAAAATAAGAAGACGAATTCACAGGAGAAAGAGCTCTCAAAAAAAAAAAAAAAAACAGGGGGAATCTAACGAGAAAACGATGAGATGAGAGAAAACGAATACTAACCTAAAAATATACGAAGCGGCGGGCGGCTGAGATCAGAGAGGATCGACGAACGAACGAATGAACGAACTATGACAAAAGCCACGTTTGAGAGCGATCAGAGAGATCGATGAACAAAGAAATAAGAAGAAGAGTGTAGAAGTAGTAAGTAGTAGGGTTTATGGAGTAGAAGAAGAAATAGAGCAGAGAGAGCCTTAAGCCTGTCTGTGTGGTTTATGGCCCAATCATTTGGAGGGAATTTGTTCCCCCTTATTTTCCCCCCCGCCTTTGCCCCCCCCTTTTAAAAATTCCAAATATTAAAAAAAAAAAAAGGAGTCAATATATCTCTCTCTCTCATCATCCCCCACTCACCACCAAAAGTTACCCCCAATATATCAAATCCAAAATAATACTCTCTCCGTTTCATAGGATGTTTAGATAAGTATTTTTGTTTCACAATATAGGATGTTTACAATTTTTTATGTAACTTTTAGATTAATTTTATATTTTATATTATGCAGTCTTGTTTATGATTGGTTAAACTGTATAAAAGTAATTTTTCCTTAATATGCGTGTTTAAACTAAAATATTCAATATTTTAAAACGAAGAAAATACTAATATTATTGCTGACGACTCCCAATTCCTTAATTATACACTAATAAAGGCTGTTTTTTTTCTTCTATACAACTATTTTCTTCTGTTTTCATAAAATTGAACACACTACTTCTATTGGTTTACTCGTTGAAAGATTTATCATGCAGCTATAGCTAGCTTAGATATATAGAGCGAGACCAATATATGTTAAGGTTCCATCGACTCTTCCTTCTCTCTGTGATATAATCATCAACCTTAGCTTACCACAAGATAATTTTACTATAAAGAAAAACTACTACAGTATTTGGTAAAAAAAATCCTTCCAGTTGCAGTTAGTTATCAGTCTAACATCACACACACTACCTACTTTTTTAACATGGGACTTCGAGCTCATCAGAGACTGACTTCGTGGTGAGTAGTGGACATTGGACATTGAAACCATCATCATGCTAATCAACTCTCTCTCTCTCTCTCTGCTCATGCAGTTAGTTTTATGTTTAACCACTCACAACAACATAGACTCTCTCAAATTCAAATTTCCAAATTAGTGTTTTTATGCTTGTAAAACATATATGGCTTTGAATGGGAAGACAGAAAAAAAAAGCAGATCACCCTGTAAAGCAGTTCTCCTATCATTAAGTCACCATTCAAGAACTTTTTTATTTTTAAAAATTATTGCAGATGAACTGTGTGCAGTTCATATTTTTTTTGTCTTTTTGTGGCAAAAGCAGGAGAAATACATGCAGATCTGGTCTACAGCTTTTTTGATGTTGTTCACCCTTGATCTGCACTTGAACAGCCAAATATTTGATCTACTTTAATTCTGCTTGATCTGTTTGAACCACTTGATCTGCACTGCATGATATGCTTTTTCCATTCAAAGCCTATATCCTAACTGAAATTTGAAAGTTCTAATCTTTTTGTTAATCAAACTCTAGTTATAATTTAGAGCTATCAAAAACAGTAAACATCCTTTAGAAACTGTTTTTTAAAAAAATATTGCAAGTGTTAGCATTATATATAGCATTATATAATACCCTTTTCTTATGGCCAAAAGCGCTTAATCTAATGGAAAATTATTATATGCAATTATAGAATAAATTTGATTGGCAGCATGAGAGACCACGACGAGAGGACCTTTACGTCAGCGTATAACTTTTTTACTTCATGGGTATCATCTGACTCATCGCATATAATTTTATCAAGTATACCAACTCATCGTTTTTTTTTTTTAAATACGACTAACTCTTACTGTTATTCATGTTAATTATTATACGGTTTTATATATTCGTTTTATAATATAGTATATTTTAATAAAATCTGTTTGCGTCAACGTGTTGCAGATGAAAATTCCATTTTCAGATGACTGAGATTAGATCGTCGTCAATTAAAATAATCTACAAGAATGATCGAATCTTTTACAAAGGCTGCAACTTGTAAAGTGCTTAGAAATCTTTCTTCTTTTCCATGGGATTCTACTAAGTTACGAAATACTGTAATAAATTAGAGATGCTTCTCGTGGTCGCATGGGTAACTTACTAACTTTTTGCTAAACTTTTTATTCGCCTTTCTTAATTAACATTTTTTATGGCTTTTGTTGTCGACGACCTTTTCTTTTTATTGCTTTAAGATCTACATTTCTCTAACTTGAGAGTTAAGATATTGCCAGTGGTTTCGCCGTTGTCAGTGCACTAATTTGTGTATTCTTTTTAAATTAAGCTCTTCAAATTATATTCAAGCACTATTTTAGTCTAGGAAACTAGTAGCTATATTAGTAGTACTTTGCAGATCTAAGATTTAAAGTTTAAACAGTAATAACTTTTTCCTTAATTAGTTATGCAGAATGTATATGGTCTAAACAAAATAACGACAGGAGTGAAAAACCTAATGATTTGGTTTGTTTAAATTCACTTTTTGTCCAGATTTGCTATTTGACAACGCTAATGTTTCGTGATTTTTAATTTTTTTATAAATGCAATTATGAGTTTGGTCAATTAATTCAACTCCATAATTTTTATTATTTTTTTGGTGTTTGGTCAACTAATTTAAAATTGAGCTTTGTTGTTGGATTTAACAACGTGATGGAAAAACATGTGATTGCAAATGCTTTGATTAGTGATCTAAATTCTAATACTGATGGGCCAATCGATGTCGAGATTGTACCCCACTCGCTAAAAGATAAAGATTAGAGAATGGTCACTCTTTGTAGTTTGATCTTTTCATGCACGTAGTGTTTAGCTTTAAATTATTACTCTAGTTCTTGCAACTTTTTTTGCCTCCTTTTTTTTCTTTTATTTGATAAAAACGAAAAGATGATATTGCTTGCCAGCTTCTGGAGTTTTTATTTTTTTATCGGACAGATGAGATTCGTTAATAGTGTTATACCTAATATTCAGTAAAAAGATACAACATTTTTCTATGTGAAGCCTATTTACAATATTTACCTTTTATATTTTAAGGGTATGCGTTCTTGTACAATCCACCATAATTTGTCTGTATTATGTTTGGTGGCTTGCTTTCTTATGTTGTATAACATTATTTAATTTCGTCCCATTTTGTCACCATTCAAAAAAAAAAAATATGTGGAGAAAATTGTAAGATATGTCTTAGGTTGTTTCAATTAGAGAGCTCGTACAATATATAAAATAGGTTACTAAATTTGGCCAAATGAAAGACAAAAAAAAAAAATCACGTGAATGCCGATATTTCGAGGACAAATTCATAGCTTCTGTTGTTGGCCACTACATTTATAAGCAGTACCACAATTATTACCCACACGTGGAGCATAACCGGTCCGGTCGGTATGATCTCAAAAAGCTAACCCCACTTCTGATTAGATTCTAGACCGGACAATCTTTAAAGGATTGCGCTCGATACGGGAGGATCTGATCCTACTAAGCGTTGTTCCCATTAGGCGAGACGTTTGAGGACCGTGGTACGATCGGAATAGTTCCACTTAGGGTTGGACATGGGACCGGTTAGGACCGTCTACCATATAAAGTGAAATATGTATTGCATCTAGAACATGATCTCCAATAAAGACTATTAGGATCTTATGTATATAAAGACAAAAAAAAAAAAAAAAAGATCTAAGAACAATATCCATATAACTTATGTTTTTTAAATTAAATGTAACTCACAAAATATATCTTTACATTATACATAGTGTCCAAAAGTGATTTGGGGATGGTCTGACATGGTAAAAAAATGTATTTCTTGCAAAAGAAAAAGAAAAAAATCCCTTGATTATTCGACTACGATAGTTTAAAAAAATTAACTTGATGTTCAAAGCTGAAAATACATTTAAAAAGCAGCATAAAGTTGAGAAACAAGATTAACAAGCAGATGAGCTTAATCCGGAACTATATATAAGTCCAATTATAGAACCAATGTAGTTAGGCCAATTAATATAGGATAGTTTTTAGTTGGGCTTATTTTGTACCTAGGCCCAGTTTGGTAGGATTTTTGTTGGGCACGACGAGACATTTGGACTATTTTCACAAGGGAAGGACCCTCTGAGCGATACAGAGGGTTTGCTGGAGAGACTTGTCGAATATTTCCAAACGTGGTTTGCTCCAGTCCGTCCGGTGAGCGCGGCGCCGAGAGGAAGAGAGAGAGAGAGAGAGATAGATTCAACGAGAATGGCGATCAGGAAGCTTCTGCTACTATTGAAACCGATTGATCCGTACCCATTCCTCCAAACTGAAGGTGCATCGCTCATCAAAAACCCTCAGGTAATTTATTCCCCAATGCGTCTCATCTCAATTTTGAAACCCCGAATCATGTTTGTTTCGTTACGTATTGAAGGTATTGAAGGTGTTCGACAAAATTCCCAAGAGAGATAAGATAGAATCGTTGACATTTACGTGAAAAAGGAACCAATTTTGGCTGTTACCTATGTGTTAACTGCGAACATATTAGTTTCTTCTTTTATCATCTACACAAATATATAATGTTGGAATTTGAAATTCATATCTGCAGCGTTTACTTCAAACTGCAGATATGAAATGTTTAGCCTTTGGACTTCGAAAACTATTGTTGTTTGTTTATTGCTCTAGTTTTAGTTTCTCATGGCTTCTAATAAAAATGGGATTTTTTTTTTTTGTTTTGTTTTAACAGGTTCTGAAATATCTAGAAAGCAGGTGCAAAGTACACAAGAATGCTATAAATTTTTGTCAGGAAATACTAAGTAAGAAGCCAGTCGAATGGAAACCTATTTCGCGTAATGACTTAGCGCATCCCATTCGTGATGTGGATATGGTTATCACCGTGGGTGGAGATGGTACCCTCTTGCATGCCAGTCATTTCATCGATGATTCTGTTCCGGTTCTAGGAGTCAATTCTGATCCTACTCAAGCTCACGAGGTGGTTTTTGTAGCCCAACCCAACTTCTCTGATATCTCCTGTTACGATGTTTCTATTTTTATAAAGAATGTGAAAAAGTAGCTAAGCTTTGTTGTTATTATAAATTATAGGTAGAAGAACTGAGTGATCAGTTTGACGCTAGTAGAAGTACTGGTCATCTTTGTGCTGCAACAGTTGAGAATTTTGAACAGGTAAAGTAAAAATCAGAGATATAGAAAGTAAGGCAGCCCATTTATGCTCTTGTCATACTGGTCTCATTTTGATCCTTACTCCTTAGAGAAAATTCAGTGACTAGGCAATATTTTGGTTTGAACATTTCAGCTATTATTTCTTCACAGGTGCTGGATGACATTTTGTTTGGCAGAGTGATTCCTTCAAAAGTATCGAGAATATCACTCAAGTTAAATTCAGAACCTCTTCTTTCACACGCACTTAATGACGTTTTGATTGCACACCCATGCCCTGCCGCGGTTTCAAGGTTCTCATTCAAGTAAGAGCTCCCCAATTAAAAAAAAAAAAGGCATTCTTTTAGACCTGATTGCTTGGGTAGACATGATCCTTGTTTGTTCATTTGGTTAGAGTTGTTATACGCACTATCATCGATTTATGGTGTTGGTGTTTTAGAAACTAAACCTATACTTGAATGATTTTTCAAAGAAAAGGATTTAATCTTCTTCAGATTGAGAGGGTTACACCTTGAAAAACAAACAAAACCGAATTGGTTGATCTTTTCTTCGGTTCGGTTTAACTGTTGGACATCCCTATGAATATCCAAATCCAACACTTATTAGTCAGTGTTCTGTTCTCTACAATGTGTGCAGGATTAAGAACAAAGATGGTGAGACCCGTCATAATAAGACAGTGAACTGCCGCTCAAGCGGTCTAAGAGTCTGCACAGCTGCTGGCTCAACTGCAGCAATGCAGTCAGCAGGTGGGTTCGTGATGCCAATATTGTCTCGTGATCTACAGTTTATGGTCAGAGAGCCAATCTCTCCAGGTTTAACCGCTTCTCTAATGCATTCGGCCTTCAAACCGGACCAACTAATGGAGGTTAACTGGTATTCAGACCATGGGACAATCTACATTGATGGTTGTCAGGTTCGCCACAACGTGCAGCTCGGAGATACAATCGAGATATCATCAGATGCACCGGTCTTAAATGTTTTCTTGGCTCACGGCATTTCTCAGATCAGATCAAGGTACTAGAAGAATTGGTACGATGGTAGATCTGTTCATAAAGTTAAAGTTTGGTAGACATTAAAAGAGCCCTTTTTTTAGCCCACTTGTCTATAGATATGGTAAAAAAGATTCTTTGGTCCGAAAGATTCGTTGATTCCTTTGAATCTTTGGTGCTCAAAGAAGTTTAATTCAAGTAGCTAATCTTTCTCCTACCAAGAACGTGGATGTATCTCAACCTCTTGAATGAAATTATATTAAGGATATAATAATATCAAAACCATCTAGAATTCTCCCCTATCTCTCGTGCAAATTGTTGATTTTGGGAAAATATCTTTTTCAAAAATGGGACCTTATTAATGATTTGATTGATTAATGTTAATAACTTTTGTTTATGGCTTGTCTTGTTGGAAACAAAAATCTGGTCTTATGTAGGTCCGAATCCTTCACTTCTTCCACCCATAAACCATACGTGGACTAATATAACCTTGATACTATGGTGATATTTTTCCTCTGAAATAAACATTTCGCTATCGTGTTATCGTATCATATACAAGATTACGATGCATGAACCAGGACAAAAGTTTTATATCCCTTAGATAAGTTTTAAATAGGTTCTTTCAAAAAAGTGGTCAAAATGAATAGGCAATGTCACAGTCGTTTGAAACTAGATATTCTACTTGGAACATACATATCAATATCCCTTTCATTTATCTGCACACAACTTTAAAAAAAAAAAAAAGATATTTTCAGCACGAGTTTGAGAAATTTCTAAGTTAAAACCCATAGAGAAACCAGAAAGTAAAAGAAAAATCTGTGTTTTTTTTGTTGTTGTTGGGGGACCTTAAAAATGCGATCTTTTGATAAAAACATTACAGCCTTGACACAGCAGAGACGGTCTCCTGCAATTAAGACACTTGTTTCAGCCACGTGTCTACGCATTGTTCACTAATTGGCCTAAATAAAATATCTTCCTTTAACACCTCCATACTATTTCCAATTCTTACCCCACCACTTTTAAATTGCGCACAGAAGCCCCTCTTTTTTTTTTTTTTTTAATGTTATTTGCACACTGTGTATTATTTTATTAGTATAATTGATATTTTTCCTACAACGACTTATCTAGAGAATCCTATAATATGTTTCAATTAATTTTGTTTTAGTCAGAAAATTTATAAATAATCACATTTTTTTCTAGGGGGCTAAAAAAAAGAAAAAAATCCAGAAGGAAGAAGAGAGAAAACGTAAGAGTTGCTTAAACCATAAACCTCAAGCAACAGATAGATAACTAGAGTCACCTCCCTTTTCCTTAAAACTTTTCATGCTCTAACCACTGTTTATGATTGAGTTTCGTTTTCTCGAAATTTTGAATCTTTCCAATCCAAAAAGAAAGGAAAAGGTCTTTGGATGATTTGGAGATAAAAGGAAGGAGAAAGATCAGATCAGAGAGGATGAAGATACAGTGCAACGTTTGTGAAGCGGCGGAAGCGGTGGTTCTATGTTGCGCCGACGAGGCTGCTCTGTGTTGGGCTTGCGATGAGAAGATTCACGCTGCTAATAAACTCGCCGGTAAACATCAGAGAGTCCCTCTCTCTGTCTCTTCCTCTTCCATACCCAAATGTGACATTTGTCAGGTCTGACCTTTCGATTCTTTTTTTCATTTAATCTGAGTCTTTGATCTGATTTCAAATCACCCATGTTTTAGATCCTCAATTTTTTTTGTTAAAGTTTGAATCTTTTTAGGTGTAGATAGGGAGGCTCATAAAAATATTTTTTTAAATTGGTCCTCTCTGTGTATGTTTGTGTGCAAAATCCCTTACAGGAAGCTTCTGGATTCTTCTTCTGTCTGCAAGATAGAGCTTTACTATGTAGGAAATGTGATGTTGCAATCCACACTGTGAATCCTCATGTCTCAGCTCACCAGAGATTTCTTCTCACTGGTATCAAAGTTGGTCTTGAATCTATAGACTCTTCTGGTCCCTCCGCTAAATCCTCACCTACCAATGATACCATGGACACTAAACCACTTGTTCAGTCTTTACCTGAGCCTCAAAAGATGATGACCTTTCATCAGCAAGGAGTTTTCCCGGAAAGTAAAGTCAGTGATCAAGTTTCCACAAAGCTTCCTTTTGCAAGCAGCGGATCAGCTACTGGAAGCATTCCTCAGTGGCAAATTGAGGAGATTTTTGGGCTTACCGACTTTGATCAGAGCTATGAATACATGGAGAACAATGGATCATCTAAGGTAGCACTTTAGTTACATCCCATTAGTACTGTATATATAATCAAAGATTGATTTAGGTCTTTTTGTTGGTCTCTTTGAGCTTTTAGATAGTGAGTCTTGTGAAGTAAGTGAAAAGAAAGTATGATCTTGTGGCCTTTTTGATTTGATCTATTTTTGGATTCTCATATATGAAAATTACTAAAAGCTTGATACTTGTTGTTGCAGGCTGATACTTGTAGACGAGGAGATTCAGACAGCTCTTCGATGATGAGATCTGCAGAAGAAGATGCAGAAGATAACAATAACTGCTTGGGAGGTGAGACATCATGGGCTGTTCCACAGATTCAGTCTCCACCTACAGCTTCTGGTCTTAACTGGCCTAATAAGCAATTTCACCACCACTCAGTGTTTGTTCCAGACATATCTTCTTCAGATCTTTACACCGGTTCATCCCCGAAACAAAGGGTTGGGAAACGGCGGCGGTGGTGAAAAAGCAACTATCTTCTGGCCGTTTTGAGGAAAGAGATCGGCAGCTTTCTCAGTAGATCACATGGATGATTTGGAAACTTGTACTGTACTTTAGATCACATGGTCTGTGAGAGTCGATGTTCTTTGTTCATTAGCTGAAAAAAACAGAGAAGAGGTCGTTTTCAGAAACATGTTTATTTGGTTGAAAGGTTATAAGGAGATTAAATTGTTGAATTATCGTTTTGGCTTAACTAAGTTATCAGAAAACGTGTTCTTTCATTAGGTGTCTGTTATAATTTGCTTGATGCTTAATCGTTTTGTTCACTATATCTGGATAGTTCCACTCACACTAATCCATCCATTTGTATTTTGTAGTGTTTGGATTCATAAACCAAAAAATCCAAAACGCCTTGATCCAGACAACTATGCAGATTAAAGGAACCAAAATTTATACAATGGAGTAATCTCATCAAGTATCATTTCCTAAGTTCTAAATTCGTAGAGTTCAAAAAGCCACATGAGAAAAACACATCCTCTTGATCCAAACCATGTAAAACGTTTCATCTATAGTTTCAGTTGCTGCTAGAAGCAGGAGCAGTCCATGTAGGTGGAAGTCTGTCTGAGACTGGCAAAACAGTAGAAGTGGGCATGTTTTTGACATTGATGTCAAGAGGATACAATCGATACTCAATGTCAAGCTCTCTGCAAATCTTGGCAATCTCTTCAACAAGCTGAGATCTTCGAACCCATCTCTCTCCCATGTCTTGATGATTCATTCGATGTGTTGGCCAAACTGCAATCCTCACACTGTTCAATGACTCCATGTCTTTGAATACTATCATCGGCGCCGGATACCAGTGATCCTTCTTCCCATCAATGTAACTACCACAACAATAATTACAAGGTAATGAGTACACATAAGGATTCAGGTATTTAAATTTTTGAAACTGTGATTCCAAAATTTGCAATGTACCTTGTGATTCTCTGTTTGATGAGGATGATTTTCTCAGCTGGAGTAGTAATGTGGATGGAGAATTCGATTCCATCTCCCATATCAGGACTACGGTAATAGTTTCCAATGGATTTAGTCCACAGAAGACTGTTCGGGTACACGACTTTCTGGTTATCAAACCTCAAAAAAACTGTTGTCAATATGTTCATCTCTTCCACAACCATCTGGACAAAAAAGCGAGTTTTATTCAAAACACGATACAAATAAAAATGAGAAGTTTTATTTACTACAGGTTATTATTGGTTTTTTTGAATTTACCTGGACTCCATCGATTTCACATCGATCGCCTACATCAAACGGGTGTATAACAAACAAGTAGATGATGGATTCGAACACTATCTTGCACATGTTCCCAAATATGAATGCAACAACCACGACTTGCGAGCTCATGACTACGAGGAATTTGGTGGAAGTGATTCCAAGTATGATAAGCCAAATAACTATTATGATGATCCCAACCACGATATTCACCATCTTGTGAAGCCTGTTTACTGCTGTTTTCGTGTCGTTCAAGGTCAATGCAAGAGCTCTTCTCTCTCTAAAAGCATTCACCTACGTTTTCACATATATCTATTAATACCCGAAAATGTTAAAAAAGAGTGTAAAAATTCATTCATTCCAGATTGCTTACCACCCAGTTTTTAAGAGATGATTTGCTGATCCTGTTCGTCTCAGTTGCTCCTTCAAAGAGACTTAAAGTCTTCAAAGCTTCGTTATCTGGCAGAAACCGCATAATGTCGTTCACGTAGATGAACCTAAAATAAGAAATTGTGCAAATTATATTGCTACTCGTTAGTATCCATATTGTGATATTGGCAAAGGCTTTGTATGTAGAAGGTAAAAGTGATTTTACTTACTTTGATCCTGGCTTAGCAACATTATGAAAGATCTTTCTTGCGGCGAGCTTTGCCTCAAGCTCACTTCTGATTTGGTTCCCTTTCTCATCATCCAAGTTTGGATCTTGAAGCTGTTCATCCAAGGTAGTAAGTGATCCATTCCGGATTATATTCATCAGCCTCTTCATTTTCCACGCTGAAACATTCTTGGGATTCAGCTTATGAAGGCTATCGATCGTAATCCCTTTGTTGTCTCCTCCTCCACCTCCTCCTCCTCCTCCTCCATTAGATAGAATACGAGAGATCAACGGGCTCTTCCCGGTCTTCATTGGACTTTTCTGAGCCCCTGACTGAATCTCAACACCTCCAGGATTCTGAAACTTCTTAACCTCAACACTGATTCTCTCTTCTTCTTCCTCGTTTTTTTGTATCTCAATCAAAGGAGGACCCGAGAGCGTCTCAATCACGTACTGAGTAAACAAAGACTCTTGAATCCTGTCAAAGTAAGTGCTCATATGGAACGAGGAAGCAAGAACTTTGACCAACAGTGTCTTCACGAGCCACAACAAAAACCCAACCAACAAACACACAAAGATCTTAGTCACAACACGCAGGGACATGGTCTTTGTTGCTTTAGCCACTTTCTCATCAAACAAGAAATGCCAAGCGAGTAAAACAAGTCCTAACCATAAGCAATTCTGCACAGCTTTCCGGACACCGTAGACGAAATACAAAACTCTTTTCCTGAGAAGAAAGTTCCTTTCGATGAAGAAGACGGCAATCTTAACGATCCAACTAGAGACTAACCTACCACAGATCAACACTAAAACCATACATTCCCATTTCCACAGCTCAAGTTCCCACACTTTCTTCTCATGCAAGAAACGTATTGAAAGAGTGCAAACAAACCCAGCAATGATCAAAACCAAACTCAACCATTCCAATACAATCCATAGACTAAGCTTATCTTTCCTGTACTCTTCCGGCAGATCCTCCTCCGCAAACGGATCATCCTCTTCTTCCTCCCCTGGAGTTTTAGGGCTTTTACCGAAAAAACCTGATTTCATCTGCCCCGATTTCGGAATCCGACCCGATTTCATATCCGCCGGTTGAGGTGGAAGCTGAGGCGTCGGTGGATCCGAAAGCCGTGACTTAGTCCGCATCTTAAGCAAATTGCTAGAGCTTCTCGGCACCGGAGCGGTTCCACTACACTTGACAACTTCTCCACCACCATCGTTATTGTTACGGCTGTCTCGTCTTCCCACGGAGTCAGGTTTAGTAGTAGTAGTAGTAGTAGGAGGCGGGACTTTCGCCGACGTCGGAGATTCCGATACCGGAGTCAAACCTCTGGACTGAAGCTCGTCCATACTAAGGTCCATATCAAGACAAATCTCACCAGAAGCTTGCTGTTTATGAAGAAACTGACCAATTAGCTTCGTCGGAGGATCTTCGCCGCGGCGAAACTCAAACCCTTCGTCGTGTAGCTCCCCAGTCGTGGAGGCGGATCTATCGGAACCAGACGCGGCGGAAGCAGCAGCAGCATTATGGCCTTTGTTGAGGTTACCTTCTCCATCAGTCCAGAAATCGTAACTACCGTCTCTCCAAATCCTTCCAACGGTCTCTCCGCCGGTGCTTCCTTTGTCACCGTCGATTTTGACGATTACTTCTCGCCGGTCAGCCGAATCAACGGCCATTACAGCTCACCGTTTCTAAAAACGAATAATATCCAGCGAAATTTAGGTTTTGGCGTACACGGTACACACCGCCCGATTTTAGAAAGAAAGAAAGAAAAAAAAAATTATAACACTTTTGGGTAACTGTGTGAAAAGCTATAGAGAAGAGAAAACGCTTTTTCTTTTATTTGATCAGAGAGGAGCTGGTGATGACTCTCTATGACTAATGTATGTGAGAGAGAGAAAGAGAGAGAGTAAGGAAATAATATTATCTAATTAAAGTATGACGCGTGTAAGGCAATCGCTGAAACACACAACTCTAAACACAATTCTTCTCTCTCTATCTGTCTTAATATTAGTAGTAATTTTTTTTTGATATACCAAACTTTGGCAAAGTTCGAGAAGAAGAAGATGGGAACATGCTCACGGCGGGTGAACCATATAGGGCTTTTTTTTGTTTGTTTCTTTTCGTCAAACTTTTTGGCAAAACTAACCTTTGTTTATGTTTTCCTTTTGTGGATATCGTTTTACATATTTTGTTTGATTCTCTAGCCATATCTGATTATTCCATTTTTGGTATTGTTTAAGAGGTTAGGTTTTGTGGGGATGGGACATTCGTCACATGTATCGTGGTTTGATACATTTTTTTTAAGTGTTAAAAGGCTTCTAGTGGTGTTTAGTTTGTACTCCCTCCGTTTCAAAATATAGGATGTTTTGGAGAAATTGTTTGTTTCATAATATAGGATGCTTTCAAATTTCAATACAACTTTTAGATTAGTTTAGTATTTTATATTATGCAGTATTGTTTCTGATTAGTTGCAGTTATTAAAAGCAAAGACTTCTTAATCTGCGTGTTTTGCTTAAAATATCCTATATTTTGAAACAGAGGGAGTAGTTTATTATATTCAAACTACGGTACTAGAGAGTTCCAGAAATGAGAAAGTTACAAACTTTTACAATTGTGGAGCCAATAAACCCATTCATGTTATAGAACCTGTAAATTGATCTATTACCAAATATCAGAGAAAAAGAGTCTTCAGTCTTCACAAGTCTCTCAGTTGTGTGAGGCGGATATTTGACTTTGGAAAGAAAAAAGCGACATTTGCGGCGGTAATATCAGCCGTAGAATTCACGCGTTTGAGAAGCGCGTATGCCACTTGTCAGCTGTGTATTGGATGGATGTCGCGGCCTATGGGCCACTGTCGTATCATATCCCGGACCACAGGCTCGTCGTAGAAACAACGCATAGTAGGTTGTCTTCATGTTTCCAAAACACTCAAGTAACAGGCCTGTTAAGTCTCAATCTTTTTCTTGAGGCTTCTATATTATTATTATAAACTGGCCACCAGGCACTTTATCTTATGTAACGTCGAGAATATTTGCAAAAGAAGATGATAGGACCACGACATAATAGTAAAAATGACAAAAAGAGGAATGTATTCTCGAACTAATCACTACTCTTCTTAGCTTTTATCTTTCTCAACTAATACTGGTGCTTTGTTGTTGCCTTTTTCTCAAGCTTTTTCCTTACATTTTCAAGACAAAGGTTCCAGAAGTTTTATCTCCCTCATTGTGATGTTGGACTACTAATTGCACACAACAGATTGTATTTTACACATAATAGAATGCATACTGTTGTTTAACAATAGATTAAATCTAACCTCACTGAGAAAACATGGCCCTCCTCATCGTTTTTACTTAGGCCCAATTCTGGAGTATAAACTGTTGCATCAAAATCGCCACAATGCTTCCCAAGCTTATGTTGATCACGTTGACTACATCATTGTTTAGCTACACATTGCAAAATGGTGACAAACGTAAGTCAACAACATACAGTAAACGGAGAACAACGAAATCATTGCATTCTTGTTTTGCCGGTAACTAACTGCACCAAATTAAAAAAATTTGTATGGAACGGAAATCTATTATCCACTCAAGCCAGTTATATATATTTATATATCGGTCTTGCTGCCAGAAGTGGCGGTATTTTCGTCTGCTTATCATCTTATTGCATTGACTAAGCAGACAGAGCGAGAGCAATCAAACAAAAACAAGAGTTCATTGAGTGAGCATACCCATTTGAATCCTTCTTTGTCTTGAAAAGATGCACCTATTATGCTCTCTCCAAGATTGGCGATCTGTGAAGCTAGTACACATACAGCTGCTTCTGGAGGAGTTATCTGTGCTCAAGAGATCAAAAAGAAAAAAACGTTCAAATCATGCGTCTTTATCAACATGAAGACGAAGTGACACGGGATTTTTTTTTGGGAGCAAATAACAAAGATGCCTCCATTCCTCAACAATATATTTGATAACCTCTATTACCTGACCCAGGAAACAGCCAACAGAGGCAAGAAAAAATGATGCTAAAAGTCCAGCCAATGTTCCTTCAACACTCATAGCTCCCTCGGTTCCTCTTGGTACAATCTTGAATGTTGTGGCTAAATACCTGCAAATTTGCAGCAGTCAGTAAGAGGAGAAAATGCATGCAGTATAATTCACAAGTCTTTGACATACTTTAAACAAGAAACAGACACAAACCAATACAGAAGAGATGATAAGGCGGATAACAGTAGCAATACTCACGTT
Organism: Camelina sativa; assembly: GCF_000633955.1. Taxonomy (NCBI): domain Eukaryota; kingdom Viridiplantae; phylum Streptophyta; class Magnoliopsida; order Brassicales; family Brassicaceae; genus Camelina; species Camelina sativa. The sequence continues at coordinate 34,896,728 of NC_025693.1, forward strand.
GTTTTTCCATAAGCTTTGCCTAACTCGCTAGAGACAGTGTCAGACACTTTGGTACAGAAACTGGAAACAAAACCAAGCCGGAAAAGCTGAGAAAAAGCTGGTCCTCCAACTTGATATATTGAAAGAAAAGCACAGACACATCCAGCAGCACTTGAACCAATCACACTACGGGGTCCTCTTCTACCTTTTCTCTTCTCTGCCACGCCTTGTGCTTCCTTTTCCGACATTTTAACCTTTGTTGCCGCTGTTCCCTGTGACATTGTAAATCATCTAAACCAGAATCAATCCCACAATTTAGTGCTACTATTTCCCAGCTCTGATATTACAAATCTAAAACTTTTAAGCAAACTTGTATATATGTATAGTAAAAGACAAAGTATCTCAAAGTTGAACATGATCAGATCTCAATGTCAAATTCAATAACAATGAAGAATGTGATTTTGATTTCTAAATGTTTAACAGAGTCAGGGGATCAAATTTACGGATCAAGTTTCATAACAATTGCACTTACTATGACGAAGTAAGCAGCGACTAAGAGGAAACCAGCAGAGCCATAAGCACGCCAAGTAAGAGTACCGAGCAAAAACGCGGCGGCGATCCCAGAAGCGGACAATCCAGTAACAAGAAGCGGTGAACCGAGAACAAAAATCAACAAATTGTTAGCCAATGCGGATTTCCAAGTAGGAGACGCCGATTGAATCAGCTTCATCGCCTCCGTCATCACTCCTTCCACCGATGCAGCAGCCGCCACCGTAACACCGTCGGCTCTGCTTCCCGACGACGATAGCATTCCGTTTGAAAAGGGTTCGAGATTAAACCGTCCGAATCGGCTGGATCTAGCGTGTGAAAATACCGAGAGTTTTGGGATTCTCAGAGGAGGTGAAGAAACTGATCTACAAGGATTTAAGAGTAGTAGAGT
>NC_025693.1:34897696-34901037 GCF_000633955.1 Camelina sativa
AAAAAAAAAAAAAAAAAAACAGTGTTTCGGGTTGGATCCGGAGCTCCGAACAAAACCGGATCCTTAACCCGTTTTATGTTATTTTCTCGGTCATAGAATGAAAGATTATTTACGGTTGTGCCACTAAGTACTATTTACTGAAGAAACCCAATCTTATCCGAGAAATCAGAAAAAGAGCAGAAGAATTGTTTTGGAGAAGAGAGAAAAAAAAAAACAAAAATGGCGGTTCTTTGCTCGTCAACGACGGTGATTCTCCCTTCTTCTTCTTCTTCGGTGAAACCCTCCGGAAGTGACAGAAGGTCTCCGTTTTTAGGGTTCTCTCTGAAGCCGTCGGCACGAGTCGGCATTAACGCCAACGCGAAGAGAGGATTGCAAGTGAAGTGTGAAGCTGAGCAGACGACGACTTCTCTTGTTCCGGCGAATCAGCGATGGATGTTCGACGAAGAAGAAGCTAATGGCCCTGTAACCACATTATCTCCCCTCTTTGTCTTTCATCTGTTCACATCTCTGTAACTTGTGTGCTTAATCATGCCTTTATAAAGTTTCGAACTTTAGCTCTTGCCCTGAAATTTTCATGGAATTTGAAGTATAAGTTTGTTTGTTTTCCCCTCCCAATTGCGATTTACTAGGTAGTGGATTTTGCCTTTGACTCATACTGAGCAGTTTTACTTTTTCATGTTTGGTTAGGGAGGAAGGTATAAGTAGCTTGAAAGTTGAAACCTTTATTGAGTGTATACTATGGTTTACAGGACATCTGGAACACGACTTGGTATCCAAAAGCTTCGGACCATGTGAACACGGATAAGCCCTGGTTTGTGGTTGATGCAACTGACAAAATTCTTGGTAGATTAGCATCAACAATTGCTAATTACATCCGTGGGAAGAATCTTGCCTCCTACACTCCTAGTGTTGACATGGGCGCCTTTGTGATCGTGGTATGTGTTTCTTCAGCTATCTGTGTGGATAAAGATATGTGATATGCTTTACTTAACCAACCACTGGGAGATATAAGGCCTTTTATGTAGATGTTTGGGAAATGTTTGTAACTTTGCATATGTTTTCAACGAGCTCTCCTTCATATGATTACTAATGCTTTTTTTTCGGTTGTTTTGTTTAAAGGTAAACGCTGAGAAAGTTGCTGTATCTGGAAAGAAGAGGAACCAAAAGCTATACAGGAGGCACTCTGGACGACCTGGTGGTATGACAGTTGAAACTTTTGATCAATTGCAGCAGAGAATTCCTGAAAGAATCATTGAGCATGCTGTTCGTGGGATGCTTCCAAAGGGACGGGTTAGATCCTAGCTCTTTATTAGTTTCTTTGGACACTGACGCAAAACGTTTTTCTTTGGTTTATAAATTGAACTTGTGAAACACTCGTGGATATTGGTACTAGTTTTCGAACGCTCTCTAACTTTGGTCTGACCATTTTGTGGCAGCTTGGGAGAGCTCTGTTCAATCACCTGAAGGTGTACAAAGGTCCGGACCATCCTCACGAGGCCCAGAAGCCGCTTGATCTGCCTATCAGGGACAAGAGAATACAGCTGCAAAAATAAAAACACTGCGGAACATTGCATAAGCCTCACTGTCCGGACCATTATCACTAAGCGCAGGGGAGTTTTTTCTTCTCAGGTTTCTGTAGTTTCTTCATCTCAAAACCAGAGGAGACTTTGCAGATTCTTGTATTTTGCTTCTATCAACTCTGTGAAATATTTGCAGATTCTTGTATTTTGCTTCTATCAACTCTAGAAAGCTTTCTAATGTGAAATATCTCTCATTCAATTTTTGCGACTGACTATCTTCTTCAAGTCAACAAGTTTTTTGTTTACAAAACATCAAGTTCTCAAGCTCACTACTTAAAACATCTTTTATCATAAGCAACACTAACCACCGTTTGACAACAACAACAAAAATTTCTCTTCACTTGCCTCTCTCCGGGAGATTACTGGATCAATATAGCTTCATTTCTTATGCAGGAGCTTTTGCGATTGCACGAGAAAGCACACTAAAATGAAGCTTAGAAGTAGAACACTCCCAGAAGAGACCAACTTCGTCTCCTTTCTTCAAGTCTCTTCTTTGAATAAATGTTTTCAACCAACCATTCTTGAGAACATAGCTACTCCGGAGTGCTAGACACAGCTCGTGCTCACTGTCTGTATCGTGGTCATACACCTTAACCGTGATTCCGGGTTTACCTCTGTCTATCTTTTGGGAATCTTCTAGAGGGAGATTTTTCAGAATGTGCTCCTCAACAAAGCTTTTTGCCAGAATAAGTTTTTGGTTAGTAACATAGTTAACATCGCTCTTTGTCAGTTCCTTCCTGATGGTCCATTGTGGCTCCTCATTTTCATTTTGCTCTTTCGAGATAGTCTTTGGAGGCTGTTGCTGTTGATGGGACCGCAAAAAGAAACAACAAATCCGTATATGCTCAGATTGAAAAATTTATTGATGTTCAACTGGTTTGCTTACAAAATTGAAAGTTCACTAATTACTTACCAGAGAAGAAGAGCTAGTTGTAGGCACAGACTGAAGACTTGCTGGATTAGTATCCTGAGTTTTTGTCATGACGACAAATCCAGGGTTAGGGATCATCAGAAACTGGGCAGAGAGTCTTTGTGAGCCAAGCGAAAAGTTACTATGGTATCTTCTAGGCAGAGTACCTGCAAACACAAAGAAGAAGTGAAGGTACGTTTTCAGAGATAATACAAACCAGAAAACTCACGAGCCATAACTTATATTTACTAGCTTTGATGTTATTACTCTCGAAGTAATTTGGATTTTGCGAGAAGCAATGACTCTTCAAGGCTTCGTCTGTGTTCATCGAAGGTGGTTCTTGGCTCATACTCGTCTGATGTTTCTTCGCCTGAGATGTAGAGTGAACAAAGAGAGGCATCTTCGTTTTTATTTGATGGCAACAAAGGATCTTGACTAGTCTCTTTTCGCGGTTCTTCTTTCCCGGAGATATAGGAATGAACGTCGGAGATGAAGATCTCTGTTTCCTTGGATGTCAAGAATGATTGAGTACTCCTGCGGTTCTTGATTTATATTCGTTCGGATCTTATTCACCGGAGAGAGACGACCTCACTGCTTCCTTGGGTGCGAGCGAAGAAAGAAACACCGTTTAGAGATCTCTCGCGCTTCTTGATTCTTCTTTTATCGTTGAAACAAATTTGATATATATGGGGAGTGTCTGATATTTACAGTTTCAGTCTAGATTTGATTTCGTCTCGTGCCAAGTTTTTTTATTCGGTTTGGATTAAACCGGATCGGTTTATTTGGATTAAACATCCTTTGCATTGAAATTCACCATAAACCTTCACAATTTTAGAAAGAAATATTTTTCA
>NC_025693.1:34901057-34908856 GCF_000633955.1 Camelina sativa
AAAAAAAAAAAAAAAAAAAAACCTTCTCATGCAATACGATCAACACCAAAATAACCAAGTAAAACCAAATCATCTAGGATGATCTATCTATAACAACGTCTTCGAAATACGATCTCTTCAGCAAATTAGATCTTCTTTCTCTCAAGCACACCAACGTGGAGCCTAGAGTTAGTATTATTCCAGAAGAGTCCAATCGTGTCTCCTTTCACCAATTCTTTCTTCCTGGAAAACACTGCAGACCAGCCACCGTTTAAAACATAGCTTTTTGATGTATTGACGTGTCTCTTGATAACCAACTTGTGCTCAGTTCCCTTTTCTTGGTCGTAAGCTGTGATCTCGATTCCAATTCCTTGTTGGATGTTCTCTTGGACATCTGTAGGGAGATGACTAACGATGTGGGTCTCGGCGTCCACCGTGTTCAGCATAAGTCGGCTTAGACCATTGACATCGCTGACGGACAGAGTCTTGGCCATGGTCCATGGATGGGGATGTGGTACTTCCGCTAAGACTCTTGCAGCTCGCTTCTCCTCTTTAGAAAGTGATCTCCTCTTCTTAGACTTTCTAGCATCTTTGGTTATATTTTTCTTGATTCCTGCGCAAGTAACATTAGAGTTAGTAGTACAGATTCCTGAAATCCTCAAAGAGAGTTCTAACGAGACAGAGTCCTCGTTATGTGTTTCTCCCGAAGATGTTGGAACGTCAACGAGAGCCATGGCCGTGTCATCGGAAGAGGACTCCTCTGGAAATATCGAATATCCAAACAGGCGTAGAGGTTTTCCTTCTTTCTTCTTGCTCGGAGAGATAGCCGTCGTATGATTAGGTCCGATTCCCAAGGAAAGGTAGTTCGCGTGAGGGATGTCCCACTGTTCTTCGGCCATAATTCGTTTGAACATTCTTCTTCTTCGATGGAGGCTTAGGAATCTCGAATGAACTATATATGGAGAGAGCGAGTCGAAAGAATGGGTTTGTGAGTAAAGGTGATTAAAGAGAGTCGTATATATATAGAGAGAGAACGATCAAGGATATGTAGGTTTTGTTTTGGATTATTAACACCTAATTTGATCAAGAATGGGAGAATGAATGTAAATTCTGTTAGAAATAGGACGTATAAAAACCGTATAAATAAATTACTCAGAATCATATTTTTGTTGGGAAATTAGAAAGGAAAAAGGAAAGTTAGAAAACAGTGACCGGTCCGGTCTGCTTCGGTTCGGAACTTTCAAACTGTAACCGAAAGAAACATACCAAGTTTAGTATCAATTACTGAAGAAATTATGTAGTTTTCTTACAAAAAATTGAACAGATTTTGTTTTTTTAGTAACAATTTGACACCAATTTTTTATTTAACCGAATTTCAATTCCGGTCTACTACGATGAGGGTTTACCAAACCGAAACACCAAAATTCCAAAAGTTCTAAAGCGAACCGGACCGATTAATCTGATCTGAATAAAGAAATTAATAAGTGGTGAAAAGGTAAAGAAAGAGCAAAACAGAGATGAAATAGCTAGCGCTTAAAAGATGGGTTTGGCGGCCCAAACAGAGATGCTACAGCAGATCCACAACAAGAGCGCCGCGCGTGACTTTGTTTAATGGCGGGAAAGTCAGCAAATGCCTCTCTCGACGAAGAAAGGAAAAAAAACCTCGCAACCAAATCTCAGAAATCGGAAAAGATGACTCTCACCCATACCCTTAACGTTCTCGATGAAATCGAGTCTCTCGTCTCCGATCAGCTTCAAGTGGTAATAATTACTCCTTATTATTTTCTCTTAATTTCTCGATTCCTTTGATTTTTCTGGTTTAGGGTTCCGATTTCCACTTCACTGATTTTACACAATCTGTCCAAAAATTGGTTATCGCTCCTTGCTGCAACCTAATCGGAATAGGGTTTAGTTTGTAGTTTGTTGTTGTAATCAGCGTCGCCGTGGGCTTTTTAAAACCAGTCCTGAGATTCGGAAGGGGTTTTGTAAAAATTGAGTAATTTGGGTTTACAATTACTGATTCGCTCAAATCAAATTTGGTTTCAGGTATCTTACAAATGGCTCAGTCGAAATTTCTCCCTTTCATCAAATACTGCCAAGAGGTACATTACATTGTTCCCCCTAACCTATTGGGAGTTCAGTATATTTTGGCTGTTGCAGATTTGTTTTTGTTTAAATACTTGGACTCTTATGTTATTAGCTTGCTTAAGGATTTTGTTGAGAAACATGGCAAGGGTTTTGAAGTTGTATATATTGTGTCCGGCTGCCTAAAGAACAGACCTTCCGATTACTCCGTAAAGCTTGCTTCCAGTACCCAACTTCCAGGTCTCATTCTCATTCAACGATCCTGTTATTCTCTTTGTTATTCTTCATGACCGTCTTCTCTATTAGGGTTCTTTTGCTAGTTCCCATTTTGCATATAGTTCTCATAGATTTGCGAATTTTGTTAGTTGTCTCCTTCTCGTTCAACTATCTGATAAGCTTATAATGGTGATGATTTGTTTTACTAGTATTTTGTTTTTTTCATCTTACTGATTCTGAGTCCGCCAACTAGTTGTACAAGTAATGTGCGCTGCTTTGTCTGTAGTTCAAGATATTATTTCAAATTCTTTTGTTTTCTTCAATGTTACAAGTAAGAAGTAAGTGATGGCAAAAGCGCAAATGATTTGACACTTCTCTGTCATTACTTCTATGCAGAAGTAGAGAAAGAGTTCAATGGAAAATATTCAGTACATATCTACAGTGTTCAAGCTAGTATACCAATGGATCCAGCAGCTATATGGAATGCTGAATTTGTACAAGCAGAAGAACTCTCCAGGCAGCCTTCTGCCACTGATAATTGCTTGAGAGGCAACAGGTACACCTTTTTCTCTTGTTGCATGAAAGATGTTCAGTACTGTTCACCAGCCTTATCCATTCTAACTAGCGAGGTATACCAGGTTTTGTGGCATCTCCAATTCTTTTGTAAAGCGTAACGTAGAGGGAACCACTGGCAATGTTACAGCCCCACGAATTGAAAGTGTGAGAACTACAGTACAACCTAAAAGTAGCTTAGATTTTCAAAAGGGTACAGTTCTATCAAACCAGGGAAAGAGAGCTAATGTTAGCCATCAGGCTAAGAGTGAAACTAATGCTGCTCCAGCTCAAAACCAGTCTGTGAAGTCCTCTTCGGATAAAGAAAAATCTTTTCATGTACCCCCTAATAAGAAGAATGGGCAGGGCGAAAAGAGCGTGGCCGGAACTGGTGGTTCATTGAAAAATATGTGGGGCCGTGTGCCTGTGAAAACGGAAGATGAGTCTGCGAAAATAGAGGTTAAAAATCCTATTACTGATCATTCGGGTATGTCATCTAATCTATCCACTCTCAGTTCTCTTTTGAATATTGAATATATATGTGGAGTTGGCATTTATTCCCTGGTTTGGTGTCTGTTTTAGTTAGTTTTGTTCCTAAATAAAATGTTGTGTAATTGGTGCAGAAGACCAAAAACCTTCTCATGATGCTGACAATAAGGGCGGCAGCGATGATGATAATGAAGATGTCAATTTCAAGAGAGCGTCTAAGAGTGAGAACAGAAAAAGGAAGGCGATATTTGATTTTTCAGATGAAGAGTATGAAGATGTTATCAGCTTAGCATCTCCTAGCAGTCCAAAGGTTAATTCACGTCCAGATGGTGAACTCAATTCCGAGGATTCAGGTCCAGAGAAGCCTGATTCAGGTCCAGAGAAGACTGACGCAGGTGTTTCTCGAGAGGTAAAATCTGATGAACCAGAGGTCAGCAAAGAAGACAGGGAAAAAACTGCTTCTATTGATGCTTCTACGACTTTGTCAATGGAGAAGATCCAGACCATTGGTTCTGAAGCTGAAGTTAAACCCTCAAAGGGAAAAATTACTGAAGCTCCTAGCTTACAGAAAAGGAAAAAGACGTTGAAGACACGTATTGACGAACGTGGAAGAGAAGGTATGGTCTCTCTCACACACTTAGGCAGCCAATACAGTTTCAAATATAACAAGAATAAACACACACATATGCATAGCTTTAGCCACGAGTTGGCTAAATGCGAACTCTTGTTTGGTAATGTTCAAGGTCTCTCTTACTTAAGCAACCCTCTTTTGACTGCATATAGTAACCGAGGTAGTGTGGGAGGAGACAGAAACGAAGGTGAAGAAGGAAGACGACACTGATACAAGTAAGAAGCTAAATGATGGCAAAAACGCAAATGCTGTTAATAGGTATGTTGTTTTGAGATCATTATAAGACCAATCTAGAAAGAGCATTTGAAACTTAAGTGAAAACCCGAATACAATTCTAAAGCATCCATCTGAGTTACTTGTTTCAGAGCACAGAAGAAGATCCCGGCCATTGGAAATGCGGCAGCCACAAACATTGGCGGAAAAGCAGGAAGCAAGAAAGGAGGAAACGTTAAAGATCCAAAGCAAGGGAACATAATGTCATTCTTCAAGAAAGTTTAAAAAGCATTCTGTTTTTGTTTTTTTTTGTTACAGCCGAGTTTGATTAAGGATATCAAAATCAGAACGTGGCTTTCATCTGATTGTATGTTTGAATCCGTTATGTCTTATACTAGTAGAAGTTATAACTCTTGAGCCGTTCGTTAATTAAATTAGATTTTCTCACTTGACCTTTCAGATCATTAAAACTTTGTGCTAGTTGCCTAGTTGTATATTTCAGGTCGAGTGTCTCATTACGGCTTGCTTTCAAAAAAGGAAGCAATGTTCCACACGCGGAGAAGTCGGTACGTCGCGTGGCATTTAAATATAAATATTTAAATGTATAACACGTTTCTCGGGTGGTTACAAATTAAATAATTTTAGAAAGAAACTGGATAGGTTTTCGAAAAGTGAGTACGTGGAAATTTGAATCAATGAGGCCACGTGGCACAATCAGATGGGTTTATAAAATACATAAAAACAAAATCCTAATTTCTAATTTCAGATCACACACTCTCTCTCTCTCTCTCTCACACATTCGTCAACGGTGAGAATCCTCCACCATTGTTGAGCGATCTTCGAGCTCGGAGAATGTGGAGTTGCATCTATTTGTCGATGCTACTCTTAGCTTGCAAAGATATCAGTGTGGCGGCGAAAGCTGCTGATTCGTCTGATTCGATTTTTCTCCCTAGTCAAACCGGTTCTCGGAGTTCCGTTTGCTCCGCGCAGGATCCGAACCTTAACTACAGACCGATCATCGGTATCCTGAGCCACCCTGGCGACGGCGCGTCCGGTAGGTTGACCAATGATACGAGCTCGACGTACATCGCCGCTTCGTATGTGAAATTCGCTGAGGCAGGTGGAGCTCGTGTTATCCCATTAATCTACAACGAGCCTGAAGAATTGCTCTTTCAGGTCATTCTCATCTCTTAAAAAAACTTAAATTACTACTTACTTTGGCTTCAATTTAGGGTTTTTGAATGTTGCTATATTTTTGGCTCTGCTGCAGAAGCTAGAACTAGTCAATGGTGTGATATTCACTGGTGGTTGGGCTAAAAAATATGAATATTTCGATACCGTCAAAAAAATCTTCAAAGTAAGTTGAACACTGGGACATTCTTGTGTTGCTGCAATATTTAAACTCTTGAAGATCTAAGAAAAGTTTATGTTTCTCATAGAAAGCTTTGGAGAGAAACGATGCTGGAGAGCATTTTCCTGTTTATGGGATTTGCCTAGGATTCGAGCTTATGTCAATCATCATAAGTCAGGTGACTACTTTCTTCTTTCCTTATTTACAAACTCTTGTTGTCAGACTCCATTCTTAGAATTTTTTTCCAAATCTTTGTCATTTGGTAACAGAACAGAGACATTCTTGAAAGATTTGATGCAGAAGATAATGCATCTAGTCTCCAATTTGTTGACAACGTTAATCTTGAAGGAACTTTATTCCAAAGGTGCGTAGCTTTGTCATGATCCTTTTAGTTTTCCACAGTTTATATATATATTAAGACCTCAAGTATTTCCCATGTATAATTGTAGTCTTTCATACTTGCAGATTCCCTCCACCGTTGTTGAAAAAACTCAGCACAGATTGTTTGGTTATGCAGAAACACAAGGTTAGTAATGTTGCAGGACATGGAACATAGTTTTCAAAGTTAACTCATTCTGCTTTGGTTGTTTGCTATCTTCCTCTGTGGTTCCTTGAACGGTGACTATATTCCTCATTCTATATGGTTGCTGATACGAATTGTTGTTATTTTCTAGTATGGTATCACACCAGCAAACTTTCAAGGCAATCCTGCTTTGTCTAGTTTTTTTGAAATCCTCACAACCTGCATTGATGAAAACAGCAAGGTAACAACATGAGAACTCTATAAACCATGAGAACTCTATGAATTCCAGAATCTGACCTTACTTTGTGAACGGATTTAATTATATTTCGTTTGCAGACTTATGTTTCAACTGTTAAAGCAAAGAGATACCCAATAACTGGTTTCCAGTGGCATCCTGAGGTATATACTGGCCAATTAAACTACTTATGTTTCTAATCCTCTTCCCTGTGGACAGCTTTGATTTTAGAAAAGAAAAACAAAGCTCTTTATGCAATATAAATTTTCTGTAGAAAAATGCATTTGAATGGGGATCATCCGCAATTCCTCACTCTGAGGATGCAATCCAGGTGACACAGCATGCTGCAAATTATTTAGTCAGGTAAGGTCTCTCTCATCAGCGTTTTCCAAAAAACATCCTGTGCACTCGTTTCTCATATATTTCGGGTTGAATTGAATGGGGTGCAGTGAAGCTAGGAAGTCACTGAACAGAGCACCACCTAAGAAAGTGCTGAGCAATCTCATATACAACTATAAGCCTACATACTGTGGATACGCAGGGTAGGGACCATCTTTACATAATTCTCTTGTTTCTGTTGTGGTCGATTTCTTGTAACGGTTTCTTTGGATCTTGCAGGAGAGGCTACGACGAGGTTTACATTTTCACACAACCAAGATCCCGTTTCTAAGAACGTACTCGTCTTCTTGTGTGTCTGTATTGTAACTCTAATTTCAATTTAGTAAAGCCGATTGTTTCGCTCACCTTGCATTATTCCCCTGTTCGTATTGTTGAATTGTGTCAATGAAACTAGATCCTTTCGGAAGAAAAGAAACAGTTGTGTTTGGTTCGTCTATCTTAGTAGTATGTACTACGTAGTAAATAATAGTATGAGATTGTTTAGCCTTAGCACTTTGGAATGAGTAAATTTAATTTTAACGAATTTCTTTCACTTCTCAGTCCTTCCTCCACCAACGTAAACAGGGACAGTTGGGTGGGCTCAATGAAAGCCCAATATGAAGTTACGAGGCTAAAATAAATACATAAATTTAAAATAATTTTCGAACCACACAGCTTTTTTTTGGCTTTAATAATTTTCAAATGAGGTTGGACGTTGGGGATGTCACGATGAAGTTGCAAGTTGACAAGAGAGATCCTGTATGTTGGTGTTGGGTTTCGACGATCATAAGGCCCACCAAATAAGCCCATTAGGGCATACGCGCAGGCCAGGAAAAGAAGCTCAGTAAGGGCTCATGGAGGAAAACCCGAGTAGGAGGATGAAGTCAACCTGGAGAAGAAATCGGGATTGGGGAGCCGAGATTGCAGCGAGACGTTCAGGAAGGGTTTCGAAGAATTTTAGTTTAAATAGCAGATGAATGTGAAGGACACAACACATGTAATCAAGCTCAGAGCGAATCAATAGAAAAAGTGAATACAAAAGTCCAGTTCGTTGTTTTTCATAGTTCTAAGTCGATTTGTACCGAAAGTCTGCCCAGATCTCATTTTACAAACTTATTCTTCTAATTGTTGTTTCTAGCCCCAACAA
>NC_025693.1:34909984-34910345 GCF_000633955.1 Camelina sativa
ACCGGGAACGCCTCCGAGAGATGGTCGCTATACGCGGACGGAGCATCGTCCAGACAGGGGTGCGGAATCGGAATCCGACTCATATCCCCGACCAACGAAATAATGGAAAAGTCCTTCCGACTCTGGTTCGTAGCCTCGAACAACGAGGCTGAGTACGAGGCCCTAATAGCCGGACTCCGGCTGGCATTAGGTGTGGGAGTCAAAGAGCTCGCTGCATTCAGCGACTCGCAGCTCGTAACCGGTCAGTTCCATGGGAGTTACGACACGAATTGTGAGCGGATGGGCGCTTATCTCCAAGTCGTTCGATCAATGGCCGAGCAGTTCTCAACGTTCGAACTCACCAAAATTCCCCGGGGAGAGA
>NC_025693.1:34910607-34911846 GCF_000633955.1 Camelina sativa
CGTGGGACGTCTCCTCGCGCGGAAGCACGAAGCGGGAGAGCTCGGCGAAATCGACCTCGAAAAAGAGGGAGAAAGGGCGAGAGAAGCCAACGCCACTACCAAAGAAGCCGCAGCTAAGCGCGAAAGGACCGACGAGGCCGAGGGATCTTCCCCCCCTCCAGCCCCAAAGAAACGCATTGACCTGGTGTTCAAAGGACTCTCTCTTTGCCGTACCTCCCCCGGCTCGGTATTTACCCCGCCTCCGGCTCCCCGGAGGCTCGCGAGCTTCCGCCCGTTCATCTCCCGATGTTTCAAAGAGTCAAATCCGACTCATAGAGTCGACTTCATCACGGGAGGATCCTCCTTATGTCGTAACTCAGTTAATTCGATCAAGGCCTACCAACGTAGGGTCGATAGTTACCATCGTGAACGGAAACCCCGCTCGGACCCGGACTACGAGATTACGTTTTGGGAAAGCGAAACCGCGGACCTGGATAAACCCCACGACGACGCTCTAATCGTAAGGTTAGACGTCGGGGGATGCGAGCTCTCCAGAATAATGATCGACACCGGGAGCTCCGTCGATCTCTTGTTCTACGATGCTTTTAGGCGGATGGGTTATCCTGATTCCGAGCTAAAAGGGGCCAAAACCCCGCTCACCGGGTTCGCCGGCGACACGACCTTAGCTAAGGGCACCATTTCCCTCATAGTGGAAGCCCGTGGGGTACGACGTCTCGTCGACTTCGTGATCGTCAATCGTCCCGCCCCCTTCAACGCTATCCTCGGCTGACCTTGGTTGTATGGGATGAAGGCGGTCCCGTCAACGTACCACCAATGTGTGAAGTTCCTGTCACGGGGCGGAATTGCCACCATCTACGGTAGCCAACGAACCTCAAGACAGTGTTACAGAAGCGGCTACGATCTGATCAAAAAATCCGACCAATAGCAATTAATGATCGCTGACGAGCTGGAATCAAGACAGCTCGTTAAGCGCACAGATCCCGCCTCGCGCGGACCCGTAATGACCAAGGTCGATCAGGTCCCAATCATGGAAGGGCACCCGGAACGATGCGTTGGAATCGGGGCCGATCTCAAACCTAGTACAAGGAACGACCTGATCCAGTTTCTGGGTCGGAATCACAACACCTTCGCCTGGTCCTCATCGGACATGAAAGGAATCGACATTAGCGTGACTTCTCACCAGCTCAACGTCGACCCCACCTACAAACCCATAAAACAGAAGCGTCGTAAGCTCGGCCC
>NC_025693.1:34912042-34914739 GCF_000633955.1 Camelina sativa
TGCGGATGGGGAACACCTCTTCCTCTATATCGCCGTATCCGACTCCGCGGTAAGCGGGGTATTGGTACGAGAGCACGAGGGGGAACAGAAACCCGTCTATTACGTCAGCAAGACCCTTGTTGACGCTGAAATGCGATACCCCGCTATGGAAAAGCTGGCACTAGCAGTCGTGATGTCGGCTCGCAAACTGCGCCCTTATTTCCAGTCGCACACGATCGTAGTGATGACGTCCCAACCCATTCGGACCATCCTTCACAGTCCTAGCCAGTCCGGCAGGTTAGCCAAATGGGCCATAGAACTCAGCGAATACGATATCGAATACCGGCCACGCACCTGCGCCAAGGCGCAAGTCCTCTCCGATTTCGTCATCGAACTCGCCACGACCAACGAAAATACCGGGAACGCCTCCGAGAGATGGTCGCTATACGCGGACGGAGCATCGTCCAGACAGGGGTGCGGAATCGGAATCCGACTCATATTCCCGACCAACGAAATAATGGAACAGTCCTTCCGACTTGGGTTCGTAGCCTCGAACAACGAGGCTGAGTACGAGGCCCTAATAGCCGGACTCCGGCTGGCATTAGGTGTGGGTGTCAAAGAGCTCGCTGCATTCAGCGACTCGCAGCTCGTAACCGGTCAGTTCCATGGGAGCTACGACACGAATTGTGAGCGGATGGGCGCTTATCTCCAAGTCGTTCGATCAATGGCCGAGCAGTTCTCAACGTTCGAACTCACCAAAATTTCCCGGGGAGAGAATTCAGCCGCCGACGCCCTCGCCGCGCTGGCTTCCACCTCCGACCCTTCGGTCAAACGAATCATACCCGTCGAGGGAATAGATCAACCAAGTATCTCTATCCCAGTTAAGGCTCAGAGCATTAACCAGGTCCAGGCCGGATCCGGTCCCCACTCGGGAGAACCTGAACAAGTACCTGATCGGGACGACGAGCTCTTGGACGATCTTATCTCCGAAGACGAGCAAGAAGCGGAACCCGAAATGGACTGGCGAGTCCCAATTCGTGATTATATCACAAGTGGGACCGCACCAAAGGATCGATGGCAAGCGCGTAAGCTCAAAGCTCAGAGCGCGCGGTTCTGTATCATCGGCGAGGAGTTATACAAGCGGTGTATCTCCGGACCATACCTCAGGTGCGTGCACGGGGACGAAACCCTTAGCATCATGAGGGACGCCCACGAGGGTCCCTGCGGAAACCACTCCGGAGGACGATCACTGGCCCTCAGAATCAAACGGCAAGGATACTTTTGGCCAACCATGCTCGCGGACTGCGACGAGCATGCTAGAAAGTGTGATCCCTGCCAACAACACGCACCTCTGATCAATCAGCCCGTTGAGCTAATGAGCTCGGTCTCCGCTCCTTACCCCTTCATGCGGTGGTCGATGGATGCCATCGGACCCCTCGAACAGTCGGGAAAACGACGCGTTACTAACCTACTGGTTGTGACCTATTACTTTACTAAATGGATCGAGGCCGAATCCTACCAGTCCATCACGGGTGAACACGTAAAGGATTTTCTCTGGAAAAACGTGGTGTGTCGACACGAAATTTCCTACGAGATCGTAACTGATAACGGGACGAACTTGGTGTCCGCTGTGGTTCAAAAGTTTTGCGACACATGGGGTATACGACTAACCCCGTCTACCCCCCGGTACCCCCAAGGAAACGGGCAGGCCGAAGCAGCCAACAAATTGATCCTGCACAGCCTCAAGCGCCGTCTGAGCGCCGCGAAGTCAGGCTGGGACGCTCAGCTCCCCGGAGTATTGTGGGCCACCCGAACTACGCCGCGTGGCAGCACGGGCGAGACCGCGTTCTCCTTAGCCTACGGAATTGAGGCCGTAATACCGGCAGAAGTTACCATAGGCAGTATTCGCCGAGCTGTTTCCCCCGAGAATGAGGAGGAAAATAGCGAAGCGCTGCGCGATCACCTCGACGTCATCGACGAGAAGAGAGAACAAGCCTACGTGCGAGTTCAAAATTACCAGAATGCCATCGCTCGCTTCTATAACTCGAAGATCCGACCTCGGCGTTTCGCCGTCGGGGACCGAGTACTCCGTCGAATGTTCGATCACAGAAAAGAAAAGAACGCCGGCAAAATGGGAACCAAATGGGAAGGACCTTTCCGTATCACCGAGGTCGTTCGCAATGGCGTATATCGCCTCGTAGACGAGAGCAACGGTAAAGCCGAGCTCCGGCCTTGGAACGTCATGAACCTCAAAAAATACTTCTAAGAGGTATCCATAATAATCGAACTACGACCTGGCTTGATCCCCTTACGGGGTACGTAGGCAGCTCAATATCCTGAGCGCAGCCACCTTCCCAACTCGATCCGCTCCGCAAAATCTTTCCAAATAAAACGCGAATTTTACCATGACCTGGTGCACCGTTACCAAATATACCAAATCAACAAACAATAACTCTTTCTAACGGCGCGACGAAATTGCCTACAAATAAACGTACCTACGACACCAAACAGCACATGCGAATTTCGCACTGTCTTGCAACCGTTTCAAGCTTTTTCGAACACTTCATCAAAAAAAAAAAAATAATAACAAGGTCAACACGCTCTAGCTAACAGTCCGCACCCCACGACCTCACGTGAAAGCAAATAAGATTTCACTACCCAATTTGGAAAACCTCAAAGGACTTCATCCCCAAATAGCAAATTTTTAGTGAATTCTAC
>NC_025693.1:34915392-34916672 GCF_000633955.1 Camelina sativa
AAACGGATCAAAAGAAAACAGAAATACACATACTACGCCCAGCAGGGAAAGAAACGAGTAAAGGTAAGAGCAAAGAAGGAACGGTACCTTCGCATGGGCCGCCATCGCCTCGATGTATGCTTCTCTCTCGACGAGATCCTTCACGAGCGGGACCTGGCAGTTAGCCGTCTTCAGGTGACGGAAAAGGGTCGCCATTCCCAGGTGGTCCTCTACCGCCGGGGAGTCCCGGGAGTGAGCAAACCTCCAATGAAACGGGCGGCTCGACGATGACCCGTTTCCAGAGAGAGCCGGCTCTCCAGCTGGAGCCTCCGGGTTACCACCCGCGGGGTAGCCTCCATGGCTTTCGCGGCTCCTCGTCTCAGGGACTCGGGGATTGTCCGTGCGAGCCCTTTTTGGCATCGGAGACGGCTCGCCATGAGTCGACTGCGAACTGACGAGCATGACCTCCTTAGCCGGACCAGAAGGACCGGTTGGGATCACGGGGGCTTGGTTCACCTCCTNGATCCCTGCCAACGACACGCACCTCTGATCAATCAGCCCGCTGAGCTAATGAGCTCGGTCTCCGCTCCTTACCCCTTCATGCGGTGGTCGATGGATGCCATCGGACCCCTCGAACAGTCGGGAAAACGACGCGTTACTAACCTACTGGTTGTGACCGATTACTTTACTAAATGGATCGAGGCCGAATCCTACCAGTCCATCACGGGTGAACACGTAAAGGATTTTCTCTGGAAAAACGTGGTGTGTCGACACGAAATTTCCTACGAGATCGTAACTGATAACGGGACGAACTTGGTGTCCGCTGTGGTTCAAAAGTTTTGCGACACATGGGGTATACGACTAACCCCGTCTACCCCCCGGTACCCCCAAGGAAACGGGCAAGCCAAAGCAGCCAACAAATTGATCCTGCACAGCCTCAAGCGCCGTCTGAGCGCCGCGAAGTCAGGCTGGGACGCTCAGCTCCCCAAAGTATTGTGGGCCACCCGAACTACGCCGCGTGGCAGCATGGGCGAGACCGCGTTCTCCTTAGCCTACGGAATTGAGGCCGTAATACCGGCAGAAGTTACCATAGGCAGTATTCGCCGAGCTGTTTCCCCCCAGAATGCCATCGCTCGCTTCTATAACTCGAAGATCCGACCTCGGCATTTCGCCGTCGGGGACCGAGTACTCCGTCGAATGTTCGATCACAGAAAAGAAAAGAACGCCGGCAAAATGGGAACCAAATGGGAAGGACCTTTCCGTATCACCGAGGTCGTTCGCAATGGCGTATATCGCCTCGT